>NC_056748.1:590948112-590950612 GCF_019279795.1 Protopterus annectens
GAATTAAATTGTAATAACTGGAATTATTGAATAACTGGAATCATTTGAGATTTATGAGGGATGGGAATACTAAGAAACAGCACTAGTGTATTCTGCAAACTCAAAGATGGGTAAGAGATATGGCAGTATGTCTGTGTATGTATCTGTGTTTGTATGTGGGAGAAGGTATCTGTGCTAATATGATACATTAAATAGCAATCAGCGGTGGGCAGCAGAATTGAGCCTGTTAGTATTAGCGGAAATCACTGAGTGAGTAAGAGACATGATGATGAGGTCTTTTCCCAATTTCTCCCCAAATCACCGCTTTCTGCTATCATCTTCACTGGCCATTTTTTGCAGCTGCTGTATTGCTCACTACAAGAATTTTTCTGAATCCTAGCATTTGTGTTGCCAACAGCCATGACTTCAGCCAACTACAGGTACAAGTCTAGATAGTGTACATACTAGAAGTGGCCAACAACACTCAAACACACACATACCTCAGTGAGTGACACCACACTAGCATGTGCTTTATCATTGTGGTGTACCATGACCAGTACCACTCACCATTCAAATCCCTGATTTATTAATTATACATGTTTTGCAATGTCAGAACCAGTCTCTCAAAACTGAGAAACATGCTGACTTATCACCACTGCTCCAATGTACAGAAAAGTAATAAACTACAGTCTGTCCAGTTCCAAGTAACCATGCTGTTCTGATTCATAGTTCTCAACCTGTGAAATAAGTTTCCCAAGACCCTCCTCAAAAGAGTCTGCTAGCACCACTTAAATACATACAACTGTCTTGCAGAACATCCAGTAGAGGAGTAGCAATAAGTGAAGGTATGGTCTCCTCTCCTCCTGGCAGTAACACAAAGCATACCTGTGCAATGCTTACCTCTAGAATTTACAATTATGCAGTTTTATGACTACCCCTATGTAGCCCCCTATACTCTGTCATGCTGACTACCAAAATCCAGCAGTTGCAAAATAAATCCCATGCACACCGCTGTCCTCTGCAGTCTGTCAGGTTAGAGCAAGCACCATAGAATGGACAATGGTGAGTACATCATATCTCTATCTAAAGTATTCTGATGATGTACATGGTGTTCAGGCACAGGATTCATCATATATGGCTTGTCTACTACAACAGTATGGTACATGGAAAAAGCAGTACTCTGTGCATCAACACAATTGTGGTCCTAACATGGAAATGATATCGGAGCATCATCAATAGCTGTTTTCACTGAGTTTGTGTCTTTCGGCTTTTCCCGGTTAGGGGTCGCCACAGCGGAACTCCGGTCCACTAATGATTGGCAGTAGAGTTTTACATGCTAGCTTGCCGGGCCTAACACACAACCTTCAATGAAGGAACGCCCATTCATGCATGTTGCCACACAGAAGATGCTCTAACTGAGAATCGAACAGGCAACGTCTAACTGTGAGGCGACAACACTGAGTAAGGATGTAAATATTTTACTAAATGCAATGTGTAGCATCCAAACTGCACAAGCGTGTTGTTAAGACATGTTGCAGGGCCACATATCATTTCACCTCAGACATAAATAAATAAATATATCCATCTTTTTCATACACACTTAAAGCTCTGACAAACATACCACATTCTGCAATGCAGAGGGTAAATAAAGCGTGGTAAATTATTCTTGCAATACAGAGATGAAGTGCCAACCAGTGCAGTACCTATGCATAGCAATGTGTTTGTCTATTTTGCTAGACACCTGGTCAGCTGCCTCTAACAATGTTCCACAATGTAAATGTAGTTTTCGTGGATGTATATTCATCATGTAGCCTTTCACTGCAGTTCATATTCTCTAACACAGGCATAATAAGAAAACCAGTGACACCTACTGTGATCACCTAACTTCAGTATCACACAATTTAATTGGCAATTGTGGAAGCACTATATTTAAGCTGTGCATAACATTTTCTTTTGGTTGGTTGGTGCATGGATGCAACTCAGCTTGTTGTCGTTCTGGACAGTGGCACATGTGAGATAGATGGTCTTTCTGGTGATTTGTGGAGGGTACACAATTCAGTCAACTGCCTTGTAAGATAGCAATACACGTGGATGCAGAAACACATTTTTGAATTGGCGGTACAGGATATGTGACTCAACCAACTGAATTTCAGGACAATTGTACATATAATGGTAAGAATAGATTTTGGTTGGTGGGTGCAGATTATACAACTCACCCAAGTGAGTTTCAGCATAATGCTATGCGTAAAGGTTGAAATGCATTTTCATTTAACTTGAGCAAGACACATAACTCAGCAAACTGAGTTTCAGGACAACAGTACATGTAAAGTAAGTGATAGACTTTCTGATGGTTGCTGCAGGATATCCAAGCCATTCAGCTGTCTCCCACTACAACTGTACATATAAAGGCAGGAATGGATGTTTTGTCTGGTAGTATTTTCAGTGTCACAAACTGCTACACTGACTACTGGATGACTGAGGCTTCCAAGGAGTAGCATACAGTATGTACCACAAATGCTAT
>NC_056748.1:590955612-591055612 GCF_019279795.1 Protopterus annectens
AACTCTTAAAATAGATGGGATTAAATTTTTCTAATAGATCTCATTGGTCAGATTTCAGACCCTATGATTGTCTTGTCAGATCCCTTTAGTGCAGTGCCTAAAGATGGGGACAATTAGTAGAGTTAACTTCAGTCAGCATTTTACCAGTTTAAGACTCTGAAGGGGCGTAGTCTGCAGTCACAGTGCTGCCTTTAATTACAAATTTGCCTTTTTATAACTAATACTTGTTGAGTTACTGTAACTCCATGGTCAGTGCTACATTACCTTTGAATTTGCCTCACTTGAGTGGCCACAGTTTACATTACTTTCATTATCTAATATCGTACTAAAGCTCAAGGCCCACTGCTATATGAACAATGGTCATCTTTTAACATACTCAGTTCATAATTTGCCAAATTATAACATTTCTTTCTGAAGCATTCTAGTAAACCCAGCAATACACCTTGTATAATAACCATATTATACTGCAACAGCTCAAGCACCCATGTTGTATCTAACTTTTAGTATTTAGGCCATCAGGTCAATAGTCTCCCTCCCAGCCTTCAAAACCATTCTGGAAGACTTGCTAGCCAGAACCTGGTTCTCTTCTTGCTCAACACCAGAGTAAACTATATCTCTAATGTGAACAGATACCATCTCCTTACTCCCTTCGGATTTCACTCTAAATACACCATAAGCCTGCTTTGCTCACATTTCATACTGCAATTCCTGTTTGTATTGTAATAGTTAAAATTTCTCTAACAATTAAATCATTGTCATATAACTTGTATCTACTCTTAACCAACATTTTCATATTATGTCTAATTGGGTATAATTATTTAAACTATAGTTGTTTTGTATTATTTTTAAAACCTGTAAAATTACTGTTCTTAAAATGTTTTCTAATAATTTAGAGCTTTTCTCTGTCTGGACCTCTGCTGAAAATGGGCTCCTACCTCAGTTCGACTTTCCCGGTAATCACGTGACAATAAATAAATAAATCAAGTGTAGATTTTTAGCCCTCTTTTTCATTATTTGTCTTTCCTCATATGAAGATATACCAGTTCCAATACCAAGCATTTGCACAGCCATAGCCTCTGACGAAACAGCAGATCTACTCTACCTGAACAAATTTTATCATTGTTTCATGTGTCTGACTCATCCATGCTCCCCTTGATGTTTGTACAAACTGTTAAGACTGTGTAGCAACATCCAAATAGACCCTACAAGAACCAGGGAGCCCAGAAGTATCAAGCCACCTGACTTACCTCATGTCACCAAATCTCTCTCTCTGTCTATAACTCTGCAGTGGCAGGGTCCTCCTCTCCTTTGTGCTGTGCATCAGACACCAGCTTGTGACACACATGAAACTGAAAGCATGTCAAAGCATCAGAAGTCTTATTAAAGACACCAGGTACCTACACAACTTTGAGAGATATGGTAGTCTGCAGTCTTGTACACAACAACTGCCTAGTCACTTTTCCTCCTTCATATTCTCTTGCTTCCCATGTGTGAGTATGGCAACCACTGTTTCATTGTCTATTTTGAAACTCACCTACATCTTGTAATATTCCCTAATTTTTGTCTAAAGTGACATTAATTCCAGAAAAGACAATGTCTTTCTGATATCTTCAAGTATGTAACTCTTGCCTCCGGTGGTTACTAAGACAAGTAATCTTAAGGAATCCTCCCATTCAATATGCTCCAGCTATGCGTCTGCACAACAACAGCTTGGGACTACCCAGGCCATCAGAATAACTAACTGGCACACCACTTAACTGGTGCCAGACCTTGAACAATAGCTAACTGGCACACCACTTAACTGGTGCCAGATCTTAAACAATAGCTGACACACCACTTAACTGATACCAGACCTTGAACAATAGCTAACTGGAACACCACTTAACTGATACCAGACCTTGAACAATACCTAACTAGCACACCACTTAAGTGATGCCAGACCTTGAACAATTGCTAACTGTCACACCACTTAACTGGTGCCAGACCTTGAACCACAGATTTAATACCTCCTTGTTGTCCATTATCACCTTTACTGAAAGATGCTCATCATTCATGTCAGTTGTTAATGTGCTGAATAACTCTTGCAAAGGGTCTGTGAGGATGGACTGCTCAACATTTAGAGTACTGATGGCTTACCAAAGAATAAATACTGTCTCTCTGACATTTCCATGCAAAATAACAAATTTCACTCCCTAGCATTTTTATGAGTCAGTACATCATTTCCCAGTGCTCTCGGTTTGTTTAGCTGGAGCTTGAAGAAAGCCTTCGCCAAATTCCCTATGATACTCAAAAGGTCTAGAGGCTACCTTGGACCTATAATGTTTATTCTTTGTATTCCTTTTGAAATGAATGCTAGTATTATGATAAGGGTCTTGAAATGCTATCATACCATCCAGAACCTTTTGATTTGAACTACCTAAGAATGAAAAGCTACCCAAATATTTAACACCCCACAGATTTTGTTTATAGGCCATCTGTATTTTATCTAAGGCATTGCAGAATTTTCTTCAAAAGTACACATCAAGTGAAATATTATTCAGCCTGATATTATCTGTATTGCAACTCAGAGATATAACAAACTAAAGATGTCACTCATTCTTTTAGCATAAGAATCTTTTTTCATTTTCTCCATGAACCATAGCTTATTCTCCATTCTTATAGCTATATCACCATCCAGATTTGAATACCTAACCACAGTGCAACTTTCTGACATGTTAACTGAATACAGGAACACGTGATAATAGAAATATACTGATTCACTTAAAACTTGCCTGTCTTTGTCTTGTGAATTAGGTCTAATGGGAAGGCATGATACTTCTTACCTGTTGCTCTTGTTACCATCTCTACAGTTATGTTTATATCAATTAGTTTCAAGAGAAAGCTTCCCAGTACTTGAACTTATTTCATATAAGCACACCTGAAAATTAAGGAAACTCATTAGGGAAATAAGCTGTGAGTTCCTTGTCAAATTTAACAAGCTTCTTGTTGTGTATGTGTCTAATTAGCTGACTAATTTAAATTGGCATAGTAGCCCATCATCTAGTCATACAGTGGTGGAATTCTGATACTTATCTGCTCCTCTCATTGTCTCCTCATGATATCTATTGCTGCTTTTGTCCTTCTGAACTCTATCCATACTTCACCCTTCACTGGCATATCATGGAGATAATTTCTGTACACACTGGTTAGGAAAAGTTTGTATTGTCATAACCATCACTTAAAGACCATTTGCAATTATATCCTTTTTACAATATCCTTTTGGTATACTTAAGGATTCAATATACTAATTGCTCTTTCATGTTTTAAAATATGTCTTTTACTTTATTTGCTTCAGTTATGCAGAAGTTTAATAAACTTGTGCTTGAATTTATTGCATCTGTCTTATTAGCACCTGTGAACAATGATCACAGCTGCACAGCCTACAGCTCAGGTAGTGATATTCTGATGTATATACACAGAATAATTAACTTTTAACTAAGCATTTTAGTTTGAGCTTAATGCAAAACAGTTGTTTAACTGAAAGCTTTTTTTAAATCTGCAGCTTTTTATGACGTTATCCAGCAAACTAATAAATCATGACCTAAGAAAATGCATCAGAAGCCGTAGTAAAACATAAAAATGTCTTAGTGCTTCATTTTCAAGAAACCTGAACATCAGTGCAAAAACCAACATTTAAAACATTGAAAAAGTTGCACAGTTATGACACCGTCATGGAAATAACCACCTATCCTTGCACAGATAAAGTCCTATTTTAACACTTTAGGTTTCAATGCAAATAAAACTGATTCCTTATGCTGTTGCTGTCTCTTGACGTCTATAAGATTAACATTATTATTAAATTTTCTTAAGAGACTAGCATCGATTACATAACATCTCTTAGAATGTAGTGCAACAGGACTGTCTTACTCCCATTTTATATATATATATATATATATATATATATATATATATATATATATATATATACATATATATATATATATATATATATATATATATATACATATACTCATATATGTATGGATCTGCTTTCAGGGAAAGAAAGTACGATCCACCGAATTTAACTTACTTGAACTTAATCCATTGAAACTCCACTTAAACGAACCAACAGACTGCTGATTACATTTCACAGGGAAAGGAACTACTTGACCACCATGGAAACCAAACAAAACAAAAAACAACTAAGCCCACCACACCCCCTCCTACTTAAATATACCAACTCCAAGATCACACTACACAGGGAGAAGGCATTGTTCACCATGGCGGCCAAGTGATTCCTTCCCCTGTGAATGGAATTCAGCAGTCTGCTGGTTTGTTTAAGTGGAGTTTTGTTGGATTAAGGTTGGGTAAGTTAAATTTGGTGGATTGCACTTTCGTTCATTGAAAGTACATCCATATATATATATATATATATATATATATATATATATATATATATATATATATATATATTTATCTCTCTCTCTGTATATAATATATATATATATATATATATATATATATATATATATATATATATATTTATATATATATAATTTGTTCCAGTACTCTACATCTCAACTTTCTTTTAGTTGAATCTATGTATTATAAAAACAGGAACATAACAGACTTTCTTTTACAGATAAATTTTCATTTAATATTTTTCTTTCTAGTATTTATAATGATATTTTACTACAAAAAGTTATGACTTTATTTAACATATTTAGAAAATGTACATTTTTAGACTTACAAGAAAGTTACATTTAATTATTTTTTAAACAGGATAAATGTAATGTAACAGTCAGTGGCACAATCAGAAGGCTGTGGGTTCATTTCCACTCCAGGTGATTTGATTAGTGATATTACAGTGCAGCATTAGGGAGGTTGCTGTACTCCTGAGTAGCACTTCCTTTGGATGAGATATTACACCAATTCCCCCATCTGCTTGAGTTGGTGGTAGCTCAGGTGGATGCAGAAGATCCCACAGTTCTTATCAAAAAGCTTTGAGAAAGATTCACAGTGCCCTAGTCAAATTTTCCTAGTACCTAGTATCACTCAGGGCAACTACTTTGCAGTGACAAGCATTGCCCACAGAGTTGCAAATCAGATGCCCCTGACATTGCTTTGCATTCTTACTGCAACCATGTAATCAACAAAGAAGTGCTTTTGCCATGGATATGAACATTCCCACTGTCTCTGTTATCAGCTTTGTGGATACAGCCAGCTTGAGGCAATGTAGAAATTGCCTTATGTTTACCAACAACCAGCTAATTCTCAAACAAGCTGATACGGTATGTGAGAGATGTCTATACATAATATCACTGGAGGCAAAGCTCTCATGTAAAAGTATCTCTGATGTCAATCAGGTTGTCAGTAGTACACATGCTGCACCTATCGCACACAGATAAAAACAGAAACATGGTGCCACATATTCTGAGACATTTAAATGTAACCTTAGACAAAGTACACATAACAAATACCATCAACTCTGAATAGACTCTTTCAAAACAACACTCACAGTAACACATACAGCCACATCTCATGGAGCTTCTATTTTTAATATGTGTCACAGGCTAGTATGAGCAGCATTTTACCTTCTCCAAGGATGATGCCACAATACAAACAGAAGATGACTGACTTCTGTTTGTGGTGTGATTCAAAGGGGCTGAAATATTTTTATCAGCATGGAAGGAAATGTTCAACAGACTATGCTGCTTTGCTAGGAAGGGTCTGCACTTCTTCTCTCTAGAATTTTTAAATATTAGCTAAAACTTTGTTTTCCCCCATAGTGCATTATTTTAGGCAATTCCAAATGGAAATTATTTCTGACAAAGCAAATCAAAACTAAGAAAATCTAAAGGTGTTACTGCTCAATGCTAGGAGTCTAAACCAGAATCTCCACTCCCTACAAGTTCACTTCACCCTAGAGAATGCTGACATCTATGCTGTCTCTGAGACATGGTTTAAAGCTGCAGAAAGCACACAGGCAGTGCAAGGCTATAATGCCATCCAGACATTTAGACCAACTAATATACACACAGCTACTAAAGATGAAGGTATCTCGATTAACAATAAAAATAACTATACCTCTAGGCTGATTAATCAGGGCAGGTCACTTGACCTTCTCCACTTTCATATCACCATAGGCAAAATCCCATAACACTTAATTGCAAGCTATAGGTCCCCGTATTTGACCCAGGAAACCCATACCATGTATTTAGGCTTATTGGAAACATTCACCATCATACCTATCAACTGTCCAGATATTTGCAGAATGTCTAGATTTTTGCCTCATATTTTTGGCCTGTTTCTAATAAAATTCAAGGTTTTCTGGCAAATCACTGAGGATTGAAGTCACTAAATAATGAGATACATTTGAGTTTCAGACTTCATATCTGTGACATCCCAATTTTGGGCCAGTAATCAAGAAGCCTGAGTCCTCACTACTGACACTGGAAAGGGATGGTCACTTGGAATACAAATGAATATACTCACTATTTCCTGATGCAGACCTCTCTGCATCAAGTAGAATTTCCCTTAAGAGAACACAGGAGACATGCTCAGCCCAGAGTCTGGGTTTCTCTCTCTCTCTCTCTCTCCCTGTTTCTCCCCAGGCTCCTGGTAAGTCCTCAGGTGAGAGTCCAAGCAAAGTCCTCCACCATTCTCTCTGTGAAATCAGTGCTTCATGTCTTGTTACAAGTAGCTGACACACACAAACTGTGAGATTTGATTTTCACGCACACACACCTGGGAAATATTGGCACAGATTTACTCACTGACCCTTCTGCCCAGACTATAAGGTCATTTCCTTGCCACCAGACACTATAAAGCCAGCTACCTAAGGCTCTTGCAAGGCTACCCAATTATACTGAATGAAAATTAATATTAATACAGGCTTTCAGGTGTGGCCACAGTGTCATCAATAGATATATGTACTCTCAAAGGTTAAATTATTTTCAAAATAACCAGCCAAAATGAAAAGTTTAAATATATTTAATAATAAATAATAAAATAATATAAAAATACTAAATATCTATTTACAATAAACACCAGAGTTACAGAAATATGGAATATTATAAATACCACGGCTGGAAAGATTCGCAAAATTACAGAAACACAATACTTAACTATTCTCACTATATTTTCCTAGCTGATATAGAGAATTACTGTCCCTGATCACTGACTAGAGCAAGGCAAGATGAAGTAGGTGAGTGATCCTTCTCTGTCAGGCTCCAAGAAACAGACTGCTTTGAGACTTCATTGTCATTTACTATTAAAACATTATTTCTGTACAGAATGACATCACATACATCTGGTTATCTGACTTCTGATTCCCATGCAATCCCCCTCATTAAAACCTGCCACAATTTCGCACATACATGTCAATAATACACACACAAGAGCTTTTGTCAGATATGGTATGGCTTCTGGAAGTCAGAAAACAATTACAAACTTCTACAATTATTACAGAGATAAACAAGCCATGCTTCTAACAGACATTGCATCTCTGGCTTCATTCAAAATTGTGAGATAAGATCTTTTTGGCACAGGTCCAGTAATTTAATTTCTTACTATTTTCCAAAGTTACCTGGAGCTGAGCTTAACACAAACATCTGTACAAATCAATTTGATATTCAAATAACCATCATTTCTTTACTAAATTCTAGCTAGCTGTGCTAGCGTATGTTACACATCCACTGCCCTACTTGTCCTGGCATAGCTGACAGTACCTGCTATCGTCACAATATTCTTTGAAAAAAGAATGCTAGCACAATCTTGTTATTCTAACAACTTTCTAAGTGTATAAGTATGATATTTAACATCTGTCCCTATTTTAGGTCCTTTGTCCTCACATCATTTTAGGCTTTGTCCAGATCTTTTGCTCTAAAAGGTTGATAGGTATGCCCACTGTCCAACCAAATAATATATTCATGGTGACTTTAATTATCTAGATATTAACTTGGAATCATGTACAATACCAAATGTACAGGCACAGAGATTACTAGATTTTGTAAACACAGACCTCCTGGAACAGACTGTCAGTACGCCGACTACAGGAGCAAACATACTGGCTCTGGTCCTTACTAATATGGGAGATTGATGACACCCTCTATTGCAATGTCCTCTTTAGTAACTAACTTTCTACTGTTATGTGATAACCTGCACAATTGCAAGCCCTCATAAACCATGAGAACACTGTTGCCTATGGGAAACTGTTCACAGAAACCTTATGAAAGCATGTTAATAGCTGTATAGAGGAAGCTGTACCCACCAGGAATAAGTACAGAACTAACTTGAAAAACAATTCACCCAGGTGGATTCACAATATCAGTAGGTTGTACAACACAAGGAAGAAAATCATGGCAAAATTAGGAGGAGCACCACCCACCAGGATAAAACCACTCTTATCAAACTAAACAAACAACTCATAGGATAAATAAAGTCTACCAAAGTCAAATTTGAGGTGAAGTTAGCCTCCCAGGCCAAGGATAACCACAAGACATTCTTTAGCTATGTCTGCAGTCTTAAAGGTAATGCACAATTGTGTGCAGAGCTCATTGTAAATAGAGCCACTTATACTGATCCAGAAGATATAGCAAACTGACTAGCAGACAAGTTGAGATCTAACTTGACCCCTCTCTCCCCCTCAACCTCCCCTCAGGAAGTACCATCAAGTATACAACTCTCTACTATAACTAGGGATCATATCCTCAGTGCTTTATCTAAGGCCAAGAACACTGTGCCTATCCGCCCAGACAATATCTAAATAGCATGAATCTTGACCTATCATGCCCACTGGAATTGCTATTTAACTGTGGCCTCCAAACAGGTTTTGTGCCTCATGAATAGAGAATAGCAACAGTCATTCCTCTGCACAAAGGTGGGCCATCTACAGACCCTAGAAACTACAGACCCACAAGTCTCACATGCAAAGCAATGGAAATAATTATCATGGAAATCATCAATAATGATATAGTACATCACAACCCAATTTGCTTTAGTCAAGGGCAGGTCATGCCCAATCAATCTGGTGGACTTCTTTGAGAAGGTCACCAAAGCAATGGATGAGGGAAAAACACTTCCCTCTGCCTACCTTGACCTCAACAAGGCATTTGACACAATAACCCAGTTGGGCATTGTTGACAAGCTCAAGAGGCAGACATCCAGCTGGCTCACAGAAAGGACCCAGGAAGTTAGAACTGGGAAATCATCCTTTACAAAGGGGCCAGTCACAAGGGGAGTCACTTAGGGATCAGTCCTAGGAATGCTCATTTAAGGCCTCTACCAGGCCAATGTCAAGGGCTTCTGGCTGATTAAATTTGCAGATGGTTGCAAATTAGAAGCAGTTATAGAATCCCTCACTGACAGAAATGTTCTCCAGGAAGGTCTGGCCCAGACAAATAACTTGTGTCAGAGCTATGTTCTAAAACTAAATCCCAAGAAATGCATGAAAGTATCCTTCAAGAAGTCATCCACCTCTGGTTACAATCGTATTGACAACATACCCCTAAGAGTCGACTCAGTAGTCAGGAACTTGGGGACATACATAGAGAGTAATTTAACTTTTACTCTAGAGATGCCTACTCTAGTGAGGAACTCATTCTATGTTGTGCAACTTATAAACAAAGGTATGGCATCTACTATCACTAGGGATCTAGTACTCAGTACTTTTTCTAAGACCAAGAACACTGTGCTGATGTACCCAGACAATATTCCAGGTTGCCTTCTAAATAGCATGAAACATGACCTATCACTCCTTCTGGAATTTCTATTTAACTGTAACCTCCAAACAGACTTTGTGCCTCATGAATGGCGAACAGCAACTGTCATCCCTCTGCAAAAATGTGGGCCATTAACAGACCCTAGAAACTACAGACCCATAAGCCTCATCAGACCTATCACAGAGTACATTGTCCCCTTTGTTATGTACCTAACCAAGCACATCCAACAACTGAAACATCCACAGGGTCTGTCGCTAAAAGAAACAGAGCATAAGTAACATGTCATATGCAGACTGCCTCAGAGTCCTATCCTCTGTATTCTTTTTCCCACAGGATGTTGAAGGGAGACTCATGTGGCATCCAAGGTATTGTCAAACCCCACCCTGATGGACCTCCCTCATATCCGCAAAACAAACAGCACCAGAATTACCTATTCTAAAGACTTAAACCTTGACTATGATATAAATAAGACCTGCTGGGGAGACAGGGGTGTATCCTACAGACTACTCCTTCTCTGGAATGGGCTCCCCATCCACGTGAAGCAGAGTTCCTACTTAACTCAATTGAAGAGTAATTTGGACAATTGGATACAACTGGATGGGGAATAGGAAATTCATCCCTGGTT
This sequence comes from Protopterus annectens, assembly GCF_019279795.1. Lineage (NCBI taxonomy): Eukaryota > Metazoa > Chordata > Ceratodontiformes > Protopteridae > Protopterus > Protopterus annectens. Next base: position 590,965,939 of record NC_056748.1, read on the forward strand.
TGACACCTATGGCTCTAATGCACAAAGTCAGCCTGTAAATGGCTCTTTTCCCAAGCCCATGCTTGTAAATATTTCACCTCCCAAGCCCCAGCTTTCAATTGTCAAGTGTGTAAGAACTTTGGGATGCATGGCTAGATTTAAAAGGCCATTGGCCTAGTACACACCTATGAACCCATAAGTAGCAGAAATACTGCCTCTGGTCTTCCTTGAAAAGAGACTACTTGCCTAATGGGTCTAACCTGGTCAGCAAAGGATAAATAAATAAGCAAAAAATGGAAGAGTGAATTCTCCATATGTGTCTTCCAATGACGATTTTTTTTTAACTTATGACAATTCCTTGGATTTTTTAAATATTATGGATAATATAGGCACTAGTGATTGTTTAGATCATTTGGTGTCTATGAGAAATTTGATTTCATGAACCCCTTCAGTGACATATATGTGAATATGTTCAATATTTTTTATTTATTTATTCATTCATATATTGTCTTTTGTTTATTGGGAAAGTCCAACTGGGCAGAAGTCCCATTTTTGCAGAGGCCTGGGGATAAAAGCTTTACATAAAAATACATATTTACAACAATAAAAATTAAACATTTTAAGCATTAATTTGCAGGATTTTTGAGACAAATAATAAAGATATATATAGTTTAGAAGTTATATTATGTTACATAAATCAAAGATATGCTAACATGTAATAGCTGGAGGTATAAGAGCTAATCAACTCTCTGCATTGCACTGGACCAAATAATTTTCTTGGCCATTTTGGCTCACATGCTGTCGCTGTGAACAAGTTTCTGTATCTAATTTGTCTGGGTTCTTAACAGCAGGTTGAATTTTTTTTCCAACCCTCCTCCTCTTTTGATGTTGTGGTTTTAAAAGACAGTGTCTCTGGCCTTCACTCATTGTGCTAATCTGACTATCTAAACCATTCCCTTCCACTTTCATTGCTGTTTTCAGTTATGTAAGTTAATCACTTGTCCCATGCTTTGGTTTACATAGATACAGAATACTAAGTGAGCACTCAGCATACAAATATTTCTCGTGAGTTAACATCCCACATTATAACTCATCATTTTCACAGAGCTTCCATCTGCTTACAAACCTTGCCATAATCTGAGAGGGTCCTGAATAAATTGGGCACCATCCTTGGCACATGAAAGATTAATTTACTGTTTTGCACTTTATCTGCTGACTTTTTTTTTGAACTTTAAATTGTTTGCATGTTTTCCAGTACTGTACAGTCTGATTGAGAACAACACTTATGAGAAGCCTGACTGACAGTGTTACTGTGTGTAATTTGCTGCTTTGTATTTTTGTTGGTATTTGATTGTTATATTCCTGCAAGCCTGGCCCTGCACACTTATTAGTTTGCATCAACAAAGCACCTTTAATAGCCCTCTAACCACAATACACCACCCCCTTGTAGCTTACTAATCAAAGTACTGGACAGTGTGGATATGCAATCTCCTAACTTCTCTGTAGCCATCTTGGTGGATATGGGCATCTTGAGACAATTTAGCAATTTTTTCATGCTTGATGACAACCACTTAATTCTTAAAGAAGCAGGCACAGTATGCAAGAGATACACACACAATGACTGGTGGCTAAACTCTTGTCATGCAAGTGCACATCAGGTTGTTGAAACCCCATACACAACACACGCACACACACACACACACACACACACACACACACACACACACACACACACACACACACACACACACACACACACACACACACACACACACACACACACACACACACACACACACACACACACACACACACACACACACACACAAAGATTAACATATGCTAAGGCATTCAAAAAGAATCTTCCTAAACAGCAAAGATCATGTAGACTGTGCATTGTCAACGCTATACCTAAGTAAGCCCAAAGTCTGGCACTCTCAGTGGAACCCCAAACACTAAGCCCCTAAGACAAGCAAACACACTACCCAGGATTCTCATCGTAGGGGACTCCATTGCAAGATATACTGATACCCCTCTATCCCGGCTGAAGGAGAAAAAAACTGTTAGATGCTTATGTGGAGCCAGGATCCACCAAATCAAGCATGCAGTCAAGGAATTAAGTCACAGGTACAAGTATGATTCCATCATAGTTCATGTAGTACCTCCATGGAGACATTATGTGGCTTTCAGACTATGTGTCTCAGGCTGCTATGAGCCTAGTTTTGAGCAACATATTACCATCACCGAGGATGATGCAACATTATGAGCAAAAAAGGATTGATTTCAATAACTGGCTGTCTTTCTGGTATCACTCTATGGGGAGCCATTATTTGTCAGTTTAGGCTAGTAATGGTCTGCCCATTACCCATTTAGGCTTATGAATAGTAGTAAAACTTTATCTACCCCTATAGTGCCTTTTTAGGCAATGCCAACATGACAAACCTACCAACATAGCAAAATTAACTGAAATGAACCTCAGGGTGTTTGTGCTCTATGCCAGGAGCTTAAATAAAAAAGCTGCACTCCACAAAAGCCCTCCTCACACTTATATAGACATCTGTGCAGTTAATGAGACATGGTTTAACGCAGTATAAGGTTCCAGTGCCTTCCACACTTTTAGACCAGTGGCTGTACAGAAAAGGGATAAAGGTGGAGGTGTCTCAATATACATCACTAACAAGCACTCCTCTAGGGTGGTCAAATAGGATGAACTTCTGGAGTTTCTACATGTGCAGATCACCACAGACAAAATCCTGTTCCAGTGGTGCAACAGATTTGTCTCCTCACAGCAAGAGGTTCTCTGGTTCAGTTCTCAGCTGGGCTTCTTGCAGAGTCTGCATGTCTTCCCTACATTCATGTGGATTTCCTCAGGATGGACTGTTTTCCTCCCACATTCCAAAGACATGCATCTGGAGTGTTTCTCCCTGGGCCTCTGCTGAAAATGGGCTATGTCCTAGTCAGACTTTCCTGGTAAGCAAATGATAAATAAAATAAATACAAATATCCTAGCCAGCTATAGGTCACCTTCCATGTCGCAAGTAGGTCACAGTGCATATTTGGACCTACTGGAGACACTTAGCATCCAACCTAATACACTGCTCATGGGAGATTTTACCCCCCAACACACTGGGAATATACACATCCTCAAATCTACAGGGACTGAGATTCCTGGACTTCATAAATGCAAACACCCTTGACCAGGTAGAGAATACTCCCACTAGAGGCTCCAACATACTGAACCGTGTGCTTACAAATATGGGAGAATGCTACAACCCTCCAATGTCTCTTCCTCCCTGGTAAGGTCTGACAATAAATCTGTCTCCTTTGAAATCAAAATCATCTCTGTAATCCCATTATGACCAGCAACAAGAATTATTCCAAGGCAAATTACCTTATATTGAATGATGATTTACCAAACCTCAATAACCCTCCAAATCCAGAGAACACAGCAGCTTATGCTGAATTGCTCTAAGAAATTCTGTACAAACATTTGAATGGCCACATAGAGGCTGCTCTGCCATTTAGATGTAAGCCCAAGACCAGCACCTGAAATAAATGGCCTTGGTACCATCCCAAATTAAAGAGGATATACAACAAAAGGAAAAAAATGTGGCAAAAAAATCAGAAAGGTTAATTTCTATAAAGATAAAAACTCTCTCATCAAACTAAATAGGCAAAAAAGAGGGCTAATTAGGTCAATAAAATACATTTTTTTGAGGTTAAGATAGCCTCCCAAGTGAAGGATAACCATAAGGCCTTCTTTAACTATGTCAGAAAACTCAAGGGTAGCACACAGTAATGTGCTGAAATGGTAATTAATGGTGCCACATTCACTGAGCCTGGTGATATAGCAAACCTGTTAATAGACAAATTCAGTTCCATCTCCCCCCCCTCACCTACAACCATCCACCAAGAAATACCATCTAACATAACCCCTCCAACTATAACTAGGGAGCATGTGCTGGCTGTCCTCACTTAAGCCAAGAGCACAGCCTTAATGGGCCCTGATAAAATCCCAGGATGCCTCCTGAACAGTCTAAAATGTAACTTCTCAGGACCCCTGGAATCATTGTTTAACTACAGTCCTAAAACAGGCTCTGTACCACAAGAATGGAGGACAGCAATGGTTATCCTCCTTCATAAGGGGGGACTATCAACAGATCCTGGAAACAACAGACCCATTAATCATTGAATGATGTATCATTGAATTTATCAACAAGGAGATACGAGATGTCCAGACACTGGATCTATCACAATTTGGCTTTGTCAAAGGAAGGTCATGTTTACTGAATCTGGTAGACTTCTGTGAAAAAGTCCCAAAGGCAATGGATGTGGGAAAAATGGTACATACTTCTTATCTAGATCTGGCTAAAGCATTTAATACAATACCTCACTCTGGCATTGTCAACAAACTTATGGAACTAGGAATAAACCCCTTTATAACAATCTGGATAGCTAGCTGGCTCAGTGTTAGAACCCAGGATATTAGAATTGTTGAGGCCACTGCCTCAAAGAGGCCAGTTATCAGTGGAGTCCCCCAGGGCTCTGTGATAAACCCACTCCTCTTTGGCATCTAGTTCTTGGATGTCAACACCAATGTCAAAGGCCTCTGGCTAACCAAGTTTGCAGATGATTGCAAACTGTGAGCAGTCATTGAATTCCCACACAATAAGGACACCTTACAGGAAGGTCTAGCACAGACAAATGCTTGGTGTCAAAGCCATGGCTTAAACTCAATACTAAGACATGCATTATATTTCCTTTTGGGAAGTTGACCACCCTGGGTAACTATGTCATCCATAAAATATCCTGAAAAGTTGATTCAGTTGTCAGGGACCTGGAAACTCATTTAGATAATAACCTAGCCTTTGGCCAGCATCTATTCAAGGTAGTAAGAAAATCCTAATATGTTTCTCAGCTTATGAGAAAGGGCTTGGAATCTAGGTGGAGAGAGGTTATCATACTACTGTAATTGGCCCTCTTCACACCCATCATTGATTATAATGCCCTGTTCAGTATGTAACTGACCAGGCACATGCAGCAACTGGAATGTTTACAAAAGTTCCTAAAAGAATACAGGGAGAAATCTGAATGTTTACACTGATTACATCAAAGTCCTGTCTCTTTAATCAGTACCATTCAGACTTTTGAGAGGTGATCTTTGCCTGGAATACAGGGCATCCCTTGAAACTTTTTCGATGAACATTTTGCATATCCTCATAACAAACAGCAGCAGAACTGCTAGATTAAAATACCTAAATTGTGTTTGTAACATAAATAGGACATGTTGGAGAGACAGATATGTTTCTCAGGGAATTCCTATTCTCTAGAACAGGCTTCCAATCCATGTTAAACAGAGTTCTTCTCTATCCCTATTTGAGAGCAACTTGGACTAATGGATGGGTAATCAGAAATTCACACCTTGTCTGGCACACCTATGTCTCTGATGGACAGAGGCAGTCAGTAAATCACCCCATATATAAATCAAATTTGTGGGTAACATGTAGGTTGTCCAGTTAGGCTTATATGGGCCCTAGTGGTTATTAGTCTAGTACACACCTATGAACACATCTATAAGCAGAAATAATCAAGAAATACATACATAGAAATCTTCTGATACTGGAGAGGTTGTGATAGCAATAAATAGGTAAGATGATGATGTGGGTATGGATGGGCTATTAGTAAAAGATTAAAGGTATAGATTATTTGGAGGAGTCGTAGGGGGGATGAAAGAGAAATACACAGGTATACGAAAGGTAAAAGAATCATGGTAATTCATAGAGAGATTGGCAATGGAAGAGAAGAAGAAAGAACCATGGGTTATTCAGGATGCCAGCATGAGCATAACCATGAAGAAGTTAGGTACTGTGTTAGGTTGTTTGAAATGCATGCTAATGTTGTCTTGTTTTAGGGTCAGTGGGATGGAGTTCCTAGGTTACTTACCACAGGAACTCCATCTCACTGTGTTAGGTTGTTTGAAATGTGTGGTAATATTGTCTTGTTTTAGGGTCAGTGGGATGGAGTTCCTGTGGTTAGTAACCTAGGTTGAGTAAAGAGAGCCTCCTGCATTATTATGAGACTTGGTGCTGATAAAGAGATATTGTTTCTGTAAGCAAATTTCCGAGATAGTTTGTAGTGACAGCCATGTGGGAATGAAGTAGATGGGAGTAGGCAAGGTAACTATGTTGTTCCAGCCAGTGTAGGCACTGCAGGACTAGGTAGTGGTGTGAGCAGTTCGGTAAGCCGGATGCAAGTTTAGCTATTTTATTGTAGCAAACCTCTAATTTATTTTTTAAGGTGGAGTAAAGATTTGTCAGGAATGGTGGTGCACAGAGAAGTGAAGGGAGAAGATAAAATAATGTTGAAGAATTCCTAGAGTAGTCAGTGAGAAATGATTTGTTTCTGTACAGGAACTCCAACGTTTAGAGAGTTTTGTGGAAGGCTTGAGAGATGTGTTGATTGATCATATTTTAAGTTATCGTCATTAGATACCAAGATGCTTTGAGATGGAACCTGTTTCAAATGAGGTATTATTTGCTTATGTGATTTTGAAGCATTATTTTTGTGTTGACATAAATTTAAGTAATTTTTTTTTTTTTTTTTTAGCATTTAAATGTAGTTGGTAGTCACCTAGCCAGGCCTCAACTGAGAAAAAGGAGTTATGGGTCATCTTGTGAACTATCGGGAGAATTGGTGCAGAGCATATAAGTGTGGCATCATCTGCATTTGTGCTATGGAGGCTTCTTTGGTAGTTTTGTGAACTAGTTAATAAGTTGAATAGTAAAGAGCCTAGAATAGATTCCTGAGGAATTCAGAGACAGACAGAATTGGGGACAGAGATCGTTTTCATTTTACAGCCTGGAGTCTTTTGGTGAGATAGCTGTAGAACCAACTAAGGGAGAAATGGGAAGAGGACTAGGTAAAATAATTCATAGAACAGGTGTTGGTATAAAACTTTGCCAAATGTTTTGACATGTCTAAGAAGAGGGATGATTCTAGGCTGCTGGTGTTTCTGTTAGAATTTATGATTTTATTAAAACTGAACAGAGCAGTAGTCCTGTTGTAGTGAGACCAGAAACCATGTTGAATATTGAAGAGGAGATTGTTTTTATGAAGCTGGGAAAAGAGTTGGGAATGAATGTATTTTTCTTAATATTTTGGAGAGTGGAGGTAGAATGGCTATAGGTTTGTTGATGTTGTCACTTTATGTAGAGGTACATACCTCCCAACTGTCCCGAATTACTAATTTTTTACTGAGGTTTGGGGTCCAAGCATTGGGGTGCCATGATTCCCACGTGGCACCCTTTAATTTCCGATTTTTTCCACTTTAAGTTTTCACTCTGTTTCAGCTGCACAATGATGTCAGCACCATCGGTGCTACCAGCCTATCAGAACTGAGCTCAAGGGCTAACATGCACACATTTCCAACTGGGCGCTCAAGGGCTGTTCAAATGCTGCGAGCAGAAACAGTTATCGTCAGATCCAGAGCTTTGATTCATGGCGGATATACATTTAAGAACTGAACGACAAAGGTTGGCTGATATATTAAGAACAAACTGGATTTCATGGCTGGCTGTTAAGTGTGTGTGTAAATGCCCCCATTGTAGTACACCTGGTGGCTAGAGGTATTCAGGCTTAAACCCTGTACCTTGGGTATAAAAAAGCCTAATGTCCCTAGCTGCCACCACTTGTGAATTTCTGCCATATTTTTGATCTGTTCCTCATAAAATCTCTGGTTTTCAGGATTTTTGTGACAAATCACTGAAAGTTGAATTCATAAAAAAAAGATAAGCATTTGAATTTCAGACTTCATATTCTTCAGAAAAATAAATGGTAACAAAACCTTTTATTCCAGCAATTTTCTAGGTTTATAAGATCAGTATTTGAAATGTGTCCATATTTTGGGGCTCTATTCCCCCATTATTGGCTTTGTCCAGGTTGTTTGTGCTAAGAGGTTGAGAACTAAAGTGAGAAGTGAGAACTGAATTCACTAAATGATAGCCATTTAAGTTTCAATCTTCATATCTTTCAGGAAACAGGCTGCTGATTTGGCATAGTGGTATGTTGCTCTGACTGACTGTAATGCACTGGGTCCTGGATTCAAGACTTGCCAGTGAAATGCATGGTGGTAACACAACATTGTATTCTAGCAACTTTCCAAAATTATACAAGCAATGTTTAAAATGTGTCCCTGGTTTTTGGCCTTTTGTCACCCCCCCAAAAAAATTGAGACTCAATGCAAGAAGCTGTGCAAGATGCCTATGTCTTACACTACTGTAATTCTATATATATATATATTATATATATGGGTCTACCTGACATGGTCGACAGGCCATATGATCGACACTCATTTGGTCGACAGTTCATTTGGTCGAAAGGCAGATTTGCCCCCCTCCCCAATGTTGTGCGACCCTGGAGTTGATATATATATATAGTTGGGGGGGTGTGGGGGGCACATGCTTGTCAACCAAATGAACTGTCGACCAAATGAGTGTCGATCATATGGCCTGTCGACCATGTCAGGTAGACCCATATATATATATATATATATATATATATATATATATATATATATATATATATATATATATATATATATATGTATATATCATGTGTGTGTGTGGAAGTAGACTTGTATGATGGAAATGTTCTGAATTGGGCAGTTTTGTCACTACTGGTTCATGCATTTGTTTCATTGCCTACTGGAAAAATGTTTAAACAATACATTTAAAATATGCTCCTCTGTCTAACGTGTGCTGTATTATACAAGGAACATAATTTAGCAATTTTCTAAGTTTATAAGATCAGTATTTGAAATGTATCCCTTTTTTGGGGTTTGTATTCCCCCATTATTGGCTTTGTCCAGGTTTTTTGTGCTAAGAGGTTGAGATCTATGGTGAGAAGTGAGAACTAGAAGTCACTAAATGATAGCCATTTAAGTTTCAGTCTTCCTATCTTTCAGGAAACAAACTGCTGATCTGGCATGGTGGTATGTTGCTCTGACTGTAGTACACAGGGTCCTGGGTTCAAGCCTTGCCAGTGAAATGCATGGTGGTAATACAATATGTTATTCTAACAACTTTCCAAAATTATATAAGCAATGTTTAAAATGTGTCCCTGGTTTTTGGCCTTTTGTCCCCTTACCCCCCAAAAAAAAACTTAGATTGAAAATAAGTGCAAGAAGCTGTGCAAGATGCCTATGCCATACACTACTGTCATTATATATATATATATATATATATATATATATATATACATATATATATATATATATATATATATATATATATGTACATACATATATAAATATATATATATATATATATATATATATATATATATATATATATATATATATATTTGTGTGTGTGTGGAAGTAGACTTTTATGATGGAAATTTTCTGACTTGGGCAGTTTTGTCATTATTGTTTCATACATTTTGTTTCATTGCCTACTGGAAAAATGTTCAAACAATAAATTTGAAATGTGCTCTGTCTAACAAGGGTGCTGTATTATACAAGGAATATAATTTAATAAAGTCAGGAAGGTATATCAAAGAACACATGTATGTTTCTTGTTTTGTGTGCAAAGGGCCAATGATTTGAAAACAGCCCAAAGGTAATCTTTATCCACAACTGGCCAGATGCATTTTCTTTGGATGTGGTGTGGGTTTCAATGCTGTTTTAATGAATGTGAGTTTCAAGGGAAGATAAGTTTTAATGCCAAGTCTATTTTCATTGTGAGACAGTACTGCTTTTTTTTAGCAGAAGTCTATTAGTGTTTGTGCATTGTGCTGCAAAGTGTAAAAATAAAATCCAAATAATCATTGTAGAAGTAAAACAGTATGCACACATTAGTGTTTATGGTAAATGGGGTGAAATAGTCATGTAATGGGACATTGAAATGGCTGCAGGGGGACTCTGGTGCAATATTTTGGTTGTCTGTTCTTCAGTTTGCGTTTAAAAGTTGGTATCCCATAATTCCACTGGAGTGGGCGGGGTTGCATAACTATGTATGCAAATTTTATGTTAAACACCATAGAAATTTGTACTTAATATCCGTGGGCCTTGTCCAGATTTTTGATGTTTACAGGTTGAGAGGTATTTAGAGGCATGATGTGGGTTTTTTCCACATGGCAGGGACATAGCTTTCTGTAAATGATCAGTTTATAATTATAGATACAGAGTATGCTATAGCATCTGCAGTGACGATGACATATTCTGATGGCAGGTTTTCAGCATTTCTTGTGGAATTTTAGTGTTTGGAGGTTATTTTGATAGAAGAGATTAATACCGTTTGGCAAGAGAGAGGTATTTGTTGGTGAGTACCACTGTTTGGGATAGTGGGGCTGGTGGGTGTTTTTTTAAGTAGGGAGCAGACAGAGCATATCAAATATATATTGAACTGGGTAACTATAAGGACTGAGTTGTTGGTGGTAGTTGATGAAGGAGTAGTAGTTTGACCTGAGTGTAATAGTCTTTTAATTGCATTTCAGAAACATTTAGAGTTCTGTTGGTAGTTTTCTTGGTGCTTGGAAAAGCATTTAGTTTTGTCTGATCTGATGTTTTGTCTGGAGAGGTTCCTAAGCTGTCTAAAATATTGAAATTTTGTGATATTTTATAGTAGACCATACTTTCCAAGCTTTACCTGTGTTTAGCATGAATTACCTGGTGTCACTTGAGGCCATGAGGTGGGCTGGATTTGATTTATTTTGATTTGGTAGGAGCTAGTTCATTTAGTATGTTAAGGAATGTGCTGTTAAAGTGAATTATGGTGTTATCCAGGGGTAAGTATTTTAGAGTATCCCAGTTGCATTTGTTGAGGCAGCTAATGAAGGTGTCATTACTGAACGAGGAGAGTGTGCATACATTACTGTAGATTATATGTTTATGTGCATGATTAGATTGTCTCATAGCAAAGGTTGGTAGATGGTCACTGATGGTGCTAGGTAAGCAGTCAGTAATGTTAAATTGTTAGGGGTGGTGAAGAGGATCTAGTTTAATGTAGAATCCCTATTTCTACATTTGTCTATTCAAGTGTGGGAGAATCAGAGCTGATAATAGGTAGTCTATATTAACGTCACCTATGATGATGGTTTCCTTGTTGATATTATGAGAGATCCAGTATAGGATTTCTTCTAGTAATGGCCTGTTTCTGAAAGAGATATAGATGGCAGTGATGCCTATGATCCTGTGTTTGTAGATTTGCAGGACAGTGAGAGAATTATTTCTGAGTTGTGAAAGTTGGGGTGGGCGATGGGGTACGAAGTGATTTCTCTGTTGATTTTGTATATTTTGAGGAGCAGGCAAGCAAAAACTGAGGGTAATGCTACTCAATGCTAGAAGTCTAAATCTCAAAATGCAGTCAATCAAGGCACTCCTTAACATGGAGAACATCAATATCTGTGCAGTGACTGAGACCTGGTTCAAGGCTCCAGAGAGCACCCCTGCACTACTAGGCTATAACTCATACCACCCTTTTCGGCCATGTAACCTGGACCGAAACACCAAAGGTGGAGGTGTGTCCATATTCATTAATGATATCCACACCTCCAGGATAGTTGCTCAGCATAATGCATCCGAGGTTATCCAAGTGCAACTAACTCTGCGCAAAACTGCAATCCAAATTGTAGCTTGCTACAGATCCCCCACAATGCACCAGGATTCCCACTCCTCTTTTCTTGATGTACTGGAAAATATTAGGGTTCAACCAAACACCCTAATAATGGGCGACTTCAGCTATCCCACCATTAACTGGGAAAACTACTCATGTACCAACTCCTTACCTCAACGCTTTCTGGAATTCATAAACTCCAATGCACTGGATCAACTTATCCACACCCCCACCAGGGGCAACAATATCCTAGACCTAGTCATTACCAACATGAGTGATTGGTGCTCCACACCTGAGGTCAACTCCTTGTTGGTCCGATCTGACTATAAGCTAATCACCCTTGATATCCACATCCTGCCCCCACCCCCCATTAAGGAAACCATGGTAAAAAATTTCTCCAAAGCCAACTTCATGCTTCTTAAGACAAAAGTGGTGAACTTCATGACACCCATGCAGATGGACAGTACAGTTACGACTGCTGAATCCTACACAAATGCACTCTATAAGCACTTACACGAGTGCAAGGATCGTGCTATCCCAAAGAGAACCAAGACGCTATCCTCCAAAAAAGGAAGCCAATCTGGTGGTCCCCTGCCATAAACAAACTGTATAACAGAAGGAAGAAACTGTTGCAAAACTGAGTAAAATCCCATGAATGGAGGAGCTCCCTGGTCAGCCTCAGTAAGAAGCTGAGATCCCTTATAAGATCCTCCAAAGCTAGCTACGAAAATAAAATCACCACTAATTTTAAGGACATCCACAAAGCATCCTATAGCTATGTCAAGAATCTTGATGGCAACACCCAGATCTGCTCTGAGTTACAGCACAATGGCATAAAAATTACAGAACCAACTGATATTGCCAACATCCTGGCAGATAGGTTCAGTGCTAACTTTACCCCCCCACCACCTAAAGGGCCCATATCTATACAGGAAGAATGCAGAGTCCCTGTAATCACAACTATGCAGGTAAAAGCTGCACTCTAGAAAGGAAAAACACAGCATCCATGGGACTGGACAACATCCCAGGCTGCGTTTTACACAAACTTTAGAACGAACTGGATCCCCACTTAAGCACCATGTTCAATAATAGCCTCGTATCAGGCTTTGTGCCCACTTAATGGCACACAGCAACAGTTATCCCACTCCACAAAGAGGGAGCCACCGCTGATCCCGGGAACTATCGACCTATTAGCCAGATGAGCCTGGTCTGCAAGGCCATGGAACGTATCATCATGGAACTCATAAACAAAAACATTGGTAACCTCCAAACTCTGGATCCCACCTAGTTCAGGTTTGTGAAAGGCAGATTATGCCTTCTGAACCTGATCGATTTCTTTGAGGCAGTCACCAAAGCCATAGATGAGGGTAAGGTGGTTCACACAGCCTATCTTGACCTCGCCAAGGATTTCGACACCATCCCTCATTCTGGAATTATAGCTAAACTCAGTTTATATTACTTGGGTGAAACAAGGAATTTAGAATGAGATTGCAGGAACAAATTCAGGAAATGTTTAATGGGGAGGAAAACAATCCTGTTGCACTACATTTTAAGAGCAGTCATCTTCGAAAGTATAATTACCAATGGAAATATTTCAGAGCCTACAGTGTAGAGGATCAGTTTATATTTTAATTTATGGTATTCAGAAAACTAAACAAAATTTATGGTGATTCTACAGGATGACATAAGGGATAAATATAATGGAATGGAAGACAATCCTCTTGACTTTTTATGGTGAAAGATCTTAGAAAGTAAAAGTCAGCTACAGTATAAAGAATCAGTTTATATTTTAAAGCATGATATTCTGAACCCTAAAGGAATAAATTAGCAAGTTAACTAGGTAAGGATGATTGATTAATTGTATGCTGATGTTATAACCCTGCAACTTTTTAAGTTTTGGTTTTAGACTGATGTCCAGATTCCTTGAAAGTTTTAGCTGAGGTGCTAGAATGTTTTTATAATCGGAAACAGAAAATTACCGCAGGACTGCCCCCGATACTACTAATGGACAGGTGCAGCACCTAAATGCTTTATCCCATGCATGGTTCCCCTCAGCTTATCTATGATATGATCTCAGTTATTCTTATTAGGGCAGTTTATAATGATTGACCATGGGATGGATAAGGCCAATCTATATCCAAATGGGATAGATTATTTAAAGCATAAAAAGGAAAACTGACTAAGCTGAAAATGGCCAGCAAGGGCAGCTTGCCTAATACTTGCCTATGAACCTATTACAGAGGTCCTACATTTATCTCATATAGGGACACACCCCTTGTTACCTTCTCTCCAATCACAGCCCTACACTACTCCCTAAATCCATCACAGTTATCACTATCACACTTACACACCCTCCCCTTTCTGAAACACTATACCTATCTCAATATATCCCTACCTCCTGCCCCACCCTCTAATTACTATCATCTAACATTACTTCATCACACTATTTCCTACATCACTACAAACCTCCACTTAACTCACAATGCCCATATTATACATCCATGCTTTACTGAGACTACTTATCTCTATACTATTATTATCATCTCTTATAACTACTTACATCATAACTTCTTACGAATTCTCTAAGAATATCTCTCCTTCACTGCCCTCTAAAAGCACCTCTACACATGAAATACCTTTATCTGCATCCTACATACTCTCACCCTCTCAGTCCATATACCTTCTAGCCAAATATCACAGACTAGCACACTGCAAGTTTATAAAAACTCTAACCAAAAAGACATATCTTTCTCACTATAAACTTAAACAACAGATATATCTTACTCTTCTCCACTTATTACAAGATGGTGATATTCACCCCAATCCTGGCCCACATCATATTACAACCAACATAGAACAAAACCAAACTAAACCTTTATCTCTCTTATACTCAAAACCTTCTAATTCCCTTTCCATTGCCCATCTTAATATACGTAGTATCTGTAATAAAATTAGTCAACTCCATGCCCTCCTCGAAACACAACAGTTTGACATTTTATGCCTATCAGAAACTTGGTTAAAACCTTCCATTAGAGACATCGAAATTACCCCACCTGGTTATAACATTATTAGACTTGATCGCACTACCAAGAAAGGAGGTGGGGTAGCCATTTTGTACAAAGCGAAACTTAAACTTAATCCTCTTGATCTTACTCTTACCCAAAACACAAATGCAGAAGTAATTAGCTCCAAAGTACAAATCAATAACACTAAAGCAATAAACATCATTTGTGCTTATCTCCCCCCTGGAAATAACATCAAAACCCTTGAAGATATACTCTACCAACTTTCTATCAAACTCCCACAAGAAACACTAGTCCTAGGGGACTTCAACATAGACTGGAATTCTTGTAACAATGCTAACCCTACTTCCCACATCAACCTCTATGGCTTCAAACAACTTATCGATAGTCCCACTAGAACTAATAAAACAAACAATAAGGGTACCACCCTAGACTGGATTCTCACAAATACCCCCTTCCAAAACTACCAAACACATATCCTTCCAGATGACCTTAGTGACCACGCACTAACCTATATCATTAGATGCAAAACCAACCTAACCTTACCCACCACTTTCCGAACTCTACACTCAAAAAAGCAACTTAACCCTGAACAGTTTCAAGCTGAACTTTCACAATGTCAATGGACCCCACTAAAATATCTCCCACTCAACAAAGCAGTTGAACACTTCAATTCTACATTCTTAGCTATACTTAATCAGCACGCCCCAAGTCGCACCATTAGAACCAAAACTAAAACTGCTCCCTGGCTAACCACAAATACTAAGTATAAAATAGCCCTAAGAAACAAATCTTGGCATAAATGGCGTACCACCAAAAGTCCAACTGACCACCAAAACTTTAGAGAACTTAGAAACAGTACTAAAAAAGCCATTCTATTAGACAAAAAGAACTACTACGTTCAACTTCAAAAAACTACCAAAAATGAAACTAAAACATTCTGGTCATGTATTAATAATCTGCTGACCCCAGGCAAAATAATTACACCCAACCCTCAGGATTCTGACCCTGATAATCCCACACTAACAGCCAATAACTTTAATTCCTTCTTCACCAATTCTATACAAACTCTAGCCAACCAACTATCTCCAGATACTTCTCAACTACATCCAAATACCTTAATAAACACTATCCTTCCCCTACACCTACAACCTGTATCTACCTCCTATATACAAACTCTTCTCCATAAACTAAAACCTACCACCCCTTCCGCAGACAAGCTTCCAGCTGAATTCCTTCAACTAGCAGCAAAAGCCATTGCTTACCCTGTCTCTATCCTAATAAACAGATCAATAAAAGAAGGTATTTTTCCAACAGTCTGGAAGATATCACATATTATACCCCTACATAAAGGAGGCAAATCTTATGATTTCTCCAACTATCGTCCCATAGCACTTCTATCCCCCTTAGCTAAAATCATGGAAAATGTATACATAAACAACTACTCAACCATCTCCTCTATAACAGCCTCCTAGCTGACACTCAACATGGTTTCAGACCTGCTCACAGTACCACCACAGCTTTATTCTCCTTTACAAATACCATAAACTTCAACCGCAACAATAACAAACTTACATCTTCTCTTTTCTTAGACCTATCAAAAGCCTTTGATATGGTGAATCATACACTTCTTCTGCACACACTAAAATCTCTGGCCCTGGATCCCTCTTCCATAACCTGGTTTTCTTCCTATCTAGAAAACCGTCAGCAAGCCGTACTCTGGAAAAACTCACTATCTGCTCTCCTCCCTGTTTCTTTAGGAGTCCCTCAAGGGTCTATCCTAGGCCCACTTCTATTTTCCATCTTTATCAACGACCTCCAATCATCTATCCCTAACACTACCTGCATACAATATGCAGATGATTCCACCATTATTTGCACTGCTTCTTCTCAAACCGAACTCCAGATTCAAACTCAATCAGCCTTCTCAACTGTTGAGCAGTGGTTCTCCAATCGCTGTCTACTCCTTAACCCTAAGAAAACTAAATTATTACTCTTTTCACCTACACGTAAATCGACTTTGTCAAACTTCTGTATTACAGCAACTGACAACACCATTATTTCTCCTGATTCTACAACTAAACTTCTCGGTGTTATTATCAATAATAATCTTAACTATGATTGTCAAATCAACAGTACAATAAAAGCAGTTAATAAAAAAATAGGATCCCTGTACAGAATAAAGCCCTTCCTCACACCTGAAGCTAGGACAACCTTAGCCCAAACACATCTTATCTCTACCCTTCTGTATGCTTCCCCTATTTACACTAATCTATCTAAAAGTAACCTTAAGAAACTTACTACATCTTATCACAATATTGCCAGATTTGCCAGCTCATCCCAATTCAGAACCCACCACTGTCTAAACCTTAAACAACTACACTGGCTGGAACTCCCTAACAAGCTCATTTTTCAACAACTTTTAATAGCACACAAAATTCTATACCGACCTTCTAAAACACCAGCTCTTAGCAACCTCTTGACTCCCTATATTAACCTGAAACAACTACGTTCCTCTGATAAACTACTTGTTAATATTACTAAAACTATTAATTCTGCAGGCAACTGCCTTTTTTCTAACTCAGTAGGTAAAATATGGAATAATCTTCCATCTGACATCTCCTCTTTGCCCACTCTTCCACTCTTTAAGAAACAACTATTAAGACATCTTAATAATTTCTGGCTTTGCTCTTGTATCAACCCAGGCTAACTTGTTTGCACCTTACTCTATCATAAACCTTCCTTAACCACTTGGACCCCCCCATCTACCTCAACTCTTCACTTGACAAAATATCCCTTTTCTTTGTAAATATTACTTGATTCACTCTAATATTTCCTACCTTCCTTTCTGTATTGCTAGTAGTTAACCTCTCTCTAAATCTCCTTCTAATTTAGCTTTTTTTAGTTAAGTTAAGATCTATAATATAGGTGATTACATATTATTTTTCCCATTGTATAACACATTTGTACTATGCATTATTTGTATTTGTAAAATTTATATTTTCTACCTTCCTTTTTATATTGCTAGTAGTTAACCTCTATCTAAATCTCTTTCTAATTTAGCTTTTTTAGTTAGTTAAGATCTATAATATAGGTGATTACATATTATTTTTCCCATTGCATAACACATTTGTACTATGCATTATTTGTATTTATAAAATTGTTTTCACCTCTGGAGCTTTTCTCCCCAGGCCTCACTTTCTAAGTTAGCTTTTTTAGTTCATTAAGTTCTATAATATATGTGATTACATTTTATTTTTCCCATTGCATAACACATTTGTACTATGCATTATTTGTATTCGTAAAATTGTTTTTACCTCTGGAGTTTTTCTCCCCAAGCCTCACTTTCTAAGTTAGCTTTTTTAGTTCATTAAGTTCTATAATATATGTGATTACATTTTATTTTTCCCATTGCATAACACATTTGTACTATGAATTATTTGTATTTTTAAAATTGTTTGTACCTCTGGAGCTTTTCTCCCCGGGCCTCCACTGAAAATGGACATAAATCCAGCTGGACTAGCCCAGTCAACAAATGTAAAATAAATAAAAATAAAATAAAATACTTAATAAAGGCTCCTGCTGCATGTTATTTGGTCCGGATTTATTGGATATGTTTTCTTCTTCAGTCACATAATATAATGATTAGCCTAACTACTATGTTCTTTAAGAACAAATAATAAGCCATTCAAGTCAGAGCTGAGTTAAATAAATGTAAACATATATACTCACTGTATTTAACTTCCAACTGAACATTTGAAAGTAAACATACTTTAAAAACAGTTATTAAACGAAGGGCTACTTATTAATGTATATGAAATCCTTACCATGTTAGTCAGCAAGCTTAAACAGCAAGGTTTCCCTGAACAAAAACTTGATCCATTCCTGTGGTTCAAGAATCAGTAAGTAAAATTTAAGTACATATACTGAATAATTCACCTTAAGTAAGCACAGCATCATGAGCTTTAGTTAAAAGAAATAATTAAAAACTGTTTAACATTCCTTTAATTCAACTACACTCCTTGCAATGTTAATTAGATTCATTTGTTAATGTTACTTGGTCAGACTGAGCATAATCTCACTTCCTGTGAGGCACAGTTTTTAATCTTGTAAAACAATCAAGCTGTTCTTAATGAAACAATACATTGCCTGCATTAATGTGCTGCCAAAACAGGTAGAACAGTAGCTCTAGCAATTCATATGCCTTGCAAGCTGTCACTGTAACAACACCACATCTTGCCTTCCATTACCTGACTGACAAGAGCACCTGTTCCACTCGCTGAGCACTGTTGTATTGGTCAGGTCTGTTTACACTCCAAGGGAAAATGACAGGCAGGTAACCTGACCATCGTCTAATTATAAACACAGTGCCTTAACAGAGTGGTATACTAAGCCCCGTCACATATAGTTTGGTGTAGGTTCAAACTACACTAGAAGGTGGGTGCTAAAAAAAAAATATATATATATATATATATATATATATATATATATGTGTGTGTATATATTTATTTCCCTAACACAACTACCCTGTTGCTGTGCATTATCTCTTGTCTGGCTCACATCAATGAGATGTGTTCATGAGACTACTTAAACAATATAGAAATAAATTTAACTGAGAAATTTATCAGCGTTATCCCTTCGGTGAGCCTTTTTCTGCCGTATCATTCTCTGGAATTGGTATTGCAGAGAAACATGACATAATGATTAATATTGACATCCATTTGATAACTAAACAAATACCTACATCATATAATTCTGGGAAATCATCACAGCAGGCATATTATCAACTCAATGTATATCATTTTTTGCTTAGAAGAATGTGTAGAACCTGTAAATACTTACCAGCATCATGGGGAATGAAAAGTAATATTTATATATTACCAGGACTGTTATTAAAGATTAATGAAGATATGAGGGAGAAAGGCAATAATAAAATCTTGCTATTGCCCGAGTTATCATGTTTGGAAGTATTATACTGTATAAAGTTCTCTGCTAATATTCTGACCATGTAGTTTGTATCATAGCTGAACGTAGTGATGATGTGATATTGATTCTGTCTGAGCGAGAGACTGCAGGGAGCAGAGACCAATAAATGAAGAATGAAAGCTTGTACAAAGCTGATCCTAGTTTGAAAATGCATTAATTTGACAGAACGAGTCAATTTAAATGAAAGAAAAGTTCATAGCAAGATAACCACTATGGGTTACAACTCAATCAGCCAAAAACATATTTGCTGTTGAGAATGCATTTTTGTTCTGGCTATTCTTGTGTTACAAAAAACATGTTCCTGTTTCTGCAGGTTAAGAGTAGAATACTACTTACTATAAACATATTATTTGAAGTTAACACACACACACACACACACACACACACACACACACACACACACACACACACACACACACACACACACACACAATTCTTTTGTTAAGATATGTAAAATAGAAGAAACAACTTTTTGTGTTATATGAAATTACCCTTTCTGATCCCTTTTTTTTGCAAAATGGTCACCAAAACAAAATTTTTTGTCTTTATTTCCTTAAGGGAGGGAGTTTTGTTTCATAGTTTTTCTCTTTTGTGAATGGCAAAAGCTTGAAAAAGAGGTTTTTGCTTTTGAACTAATTAACTATGGATGAATGACAAATAATATAGTTTATGCTGGACTTATTACATTCCAGTTTCATTTCAAAGTACATCTTTTCCAATCACAACATTTTTAATCTGCTGTTAGCTTTCTACTTTCCAGACACTTCACCTGGCATGACTTTCATTTAAAAAAATCTCCTTCATTTCTTTAACAGTGCACTCATTTAAAACAATCTAGCTACAAATTAAATGTATTTTTAAATTAATTTCTGAAAGCATTACAGTGTTTAATCACTTTTGCCATATGATACTGTTGGTCCTTTTAAAACCAGTCTGTATAATGTATACTATTTAAGATGGGTTGCTTCTATATTACTGGGACAGTTGGAACATAAATTGCATAGCTTTCCCTGATAATGATTAGGCTACTTAATTAAAAAATGTAATATTTTGTATAAACATAATCTATAGAAAAAAGGTCCTGTCTGTAAGAATCTTATAAACGCAATTGTAGGGTTGATGCAGCTTTAAACATATACTTCAGTTATAGTTTTGTTTTATAATGTGAATGAGTAAGTCTGTCTGTGCCACTGGATTTATGCATTACATCACTAAATGTGTTTGCAGAAATGCAACAATGCATACTATGGCTACATAAAGAGTCAGAAAGGTACAGCTCTGCAAATAAGCTAATGCAGATTTAGAAGTGTTTGCGTGTTTGCATGCAAATCATCTGCTTTTTGAAAACTGCTTTACTTGTTCCAGATAAGTACTACCAAAAAATTAACTACTATGTGATTTTGTCATAAATATTAAATTGCTGTCATACATACTGTTTCTAAATAGTGCAATGTTCAGGCATATTCTGAAATGCATTGATCCAAGAGAATTATGTTGGAGGAAGAACAACACTCCTTGTGGATCCAAAGGAGGGGCTGGAGTGTCTTTGAATATCTACACATTATAGCCAAGACTTTATGGATCTATAAGATGTTGATAATATGAAAAGCAAAACATTAACAGCAATAAACACAGGATATATTTGAAAATGCATTAACAGCCACGCATAGGAATGCAGAACCATTTGACTGGATTAGTTCAACATATTACTCAGACTGAAGCGTTACAAATCAAACAAGCTCATGCATGACACATTGTTACACAGGTGAAGCTGCGGTATCTATTCCACAACTATGGGCCTGCAAACACCATGTGATAGTGTAACGTCACAAAGAAAAAACTGCATATGTGCAGTGTCAACTGTAGGCTGTGCTATGTAGTGCATTTTTAACTCACACTGTGCATCAAACATTTCTCCACACAGCATGAACAAATGTAAATGATATGGTTAAATCACTCATCATTTGCACAGTAGTTCTTGGAGAGAGACATAAAGGTTTGGGACAACAGTGGATGGGGTTGTGAAGCAGGGCATGTTTAACAATATAATGCATTTTCATGCAGATACAGTCTTAATGACAAATTTCAGAATGTGCTTTGCTTATTTACTTGGGTCCCACCCCCTTTATGTGAAGGAATAGCTACAATTCACATGGACACAACTGCTGAAGAAGATGTTTTACTCTGCATTAGTCTCTGGGATGACTTAATGACTTTCAGTGTATAGATAATTTAGTTTAACAGGCAAGTGTTATATGGTTGAAAATTTCTTTCTTTTTTTAATTAAATTTGTTACAAATATTTAATACAGCGACAAAACACAAATGTGTTACATATTAGAACATACAAAACGTTACATACCACCCATTAAAGTTGTCTAACCATATATTATCACCTATTAAACAAATCAACAACAGTTTTGGCAAAGTAGTTGCAAGTGACACTAAATAATATTTTCTAACAGTATATAGGCTCTTAAAAATGTTAACAATTCCTCTGGAATAGTTGTAGCAATTCTAACAGCTTTATAAAATAGTAATATCCTCACTGCTAATTTAAATAACATTGAGTTAGTTGGAGTATACAGAGAACCTACAGTTTTCTTCCATTCAGATATCAGTTGGAGTTTTTACAGATTTCCCTATGGCCCAAAACACAGCCTCTAATTTGCAACTTACCTGATTCCCATCCTTACAAACCATAATCCAAAATTTCCAACTACTAGTTGGAACACAATTATTACTATCTATAAAATTAGCCAGCATCCATCTGCTTGTCCAGCCATTAAATATCATCACCTATATTCCCAGTTGGTTATTACGATCCAGTAAACAAAAACTCCTGTCTGACCAGAAACCTATTAAATCTGCTGGACACTGTGTGTAATCGTACCATGTTTCTAAGGCCTGGAACTCCTTACTTGTATCCATTAGGTCAATAACCTCCCTACCATCTTTCAAAACCATTCTAAAAGACTTCCTAGCCAATACCTGGCTCTGTTCTTGCTCAACATCAGGATAAACTATATCCCTAAATGTGAAGAAATACCTTTTCATACCTTACATTTGCTTACTGTCCCTTCTTCACTCACTTCCGTTAATTTCTCTCCCCTCTGGCTTTCTCTCTAAATATACCATAAGCCTGCTTTTCTCTTACTTCATATTGCAATTCCTGTTTGCATCATACTAACTTTCCTTTAATTTCTCTATAAACTGATTAAAATTTCTCTAAATATTAACTCATTGTCATTTTATTTTATGTATTTATTATTTTATATATTATTATTTTTATTTATTAATTATTTTTTATGTATCTATTATTTATTTAAATAAATAAATAAATATTTTTGAAGATTGTAAAATTATTTTTATTAAAATGTTTTGTTTTTATAATACTTTGGAGCTTTTCACCCCAGGCCTCTGCTGAAAATGGCCTCCTATCCACTCGGGCTTTCCTGGTAAGCAAATGTCAATAAATAAATACATTTACCTTTGCCAACCATTCCTTTAAATTTCTCCAATGTACTTTTGCCCTAACATGATCCCAAAGCATACACAAAACACTCACTTCCTCTTCTGCATGTGTTTTAACATCTGCTAGAAATCTGCTTCCCTGAATGAAATAATGTCATAGAAGTGTGGTATCAATAATGCAATAGCCTCGGCTGCTCATCCTGTATCCTATACCACCTGCTTAACTTAAGACCATTCTTCCATACATTGCTCTACTTCTCAATATTTAACTGCAAGTCGTCCTTATTTTGCAACCATCTATGTTCCTTTCTTATCAGTGCTAACGCCTTTTTTCCAAAAATCCCCATGAATAACACATTTTCCTTTTTTTCTAACTTTTATAATTTTAATGTAATATTTATTTATTAATTCTGACAGGTATGTGCTTGCTTCCTTTTCTTTCTTTCTTGTTTTTTTCAATTTCTGGTTGGAGATTTCTTTTTTTGGAGGTGGTGGGATTTCTTAACCTGTACAAGTACACTGAGTAATCATTGTCATCAGTGACCAGGTGTATGTGTAGGTGTGAGGGGGAGCTGCCATGAGAGCTTGACATTGAGTTGTTATAGTGTTGTGACCTACATGATGCTGGTAAGGCCTTCATAGTATCATTCCATAAGACGCTGAAGTCTGATGATATATAGTACACTGACTTATGGAAGAATCCATGTCCATGTAAGCTGGAGCTGACAGGGCCAGCCATGGTACATGCCAAACGTGGCCTCCACCCATTTGGACCTGAACTCCTCTTCATTCAGCTGTGTTTGCCATGTATTTCTGGTAAGTTTTCACAAATGTATATGCATAGGCTGGCATAGATGCTGTGCGAACAACTATGATCAGTACAATGATCATCAGGGCATCACCCCTAGCCTCCACCATTCCTATTTCTGGTGAATGTCCTAATGTATTCCTTGAAACACTCTTACTATTTCTTTCTGATTCTCTGCAGCAGTAGCCTGGCCTGAATAATGTACCAAGCCATTTGATGTTGTCCAGATAAAGTACAGTTGTGTGCACTTACCATAAATGTAGATGTTCGAGTGTATTCACTGTTGCAGTCACTACATTTGGGTAATCTGCTGGCAGGTTGCCCTCAGTCGGCCTGATTAACAAAGTCTTGGATCCTGCATCAGTTGCTATCCCTTCTTCCATGACGTCAGGTCGTCAGGGGTATAAAACATGCAGCCGACGCCATTATATCAGTTTTTTTTTGCCCAAGATGTCAGGTGCCCCCCTAATGGGGAGCAAATAAACACAAAAAACTCAAAAGTATACCTCCAACCAAAAGCAAATACACCAAAAAGGCTTAAGCATAGTAAAGGAAAGTAGAGGTATAGCCAGAAAAAAACTGGGGGGTGGAGGGAGGGTAACCAGGACTACAACAGTGAATACACTCGAACATCTACATTTATGGTAAGTGTACACAACTGTACTATGTTCTTCGTGTTTCACTGTTGCAGTCATTACATTTGGGTAGATTCCCAAAGCTATGGTTGGGAGGAGGAGTTTATACAGCATTAGGGCCATGTATAAGGCCCTGCAAGACAGCAGTGGCAAAGCCAGCTCTGGATTTAGAGAAAATTGGTAAATAATAATGCTTGGCGAAAGTAAGTACAGCACTCCAGGTAGCAGCTTCTAGGATATCCCTGGTAGGAACACCTCTGAGAAAGGCTGCAGAAGTAGATGCAGCCCTGGTGGAGTGATATCTGATCCCCTGGGGGATAGTTTTTCCATGGTGCTTATAGCAGAAATGAATGAATGGGTTATCCATTTAGAAATGGTTTGTTTTGAAATAGCCTTCCCCTCTGCCCCTGCAGCAAATGCTTCCAGCAATTGTTCAGATTTTCTTTGAGATTTAGTCATATCCAAGTAGAATCTAAGTTGTCTGTGCACATCCAAGGAATGCAGAATCTGTTCCCCTTTGTTCTGTGGATTGGGAAAGAAGGATGGCAAATAAATGGACTGATTAAGAGCCACACTGGAAACCACCTTAGGCATGAAGGATGGATTGGTCCTGAGAGATACCCTGTCCGCATGAAAGATGATGAAAGGCTCCACTGCCATAAGGGCCTGTAATTCAGGTATCCTTCTAGCTGAAGTGATTGCTAAAAGGAAGGCTGTTTTCCAAGAAAGAAATTTTAAGTCTGCAGTAGCAGCTATCTTCAAAGGAGGTAGAGTGAATTTCTCCAAAACAAAGTTAAGGTCCCAGGCAGGGGAAGGAGCTCTCCTGGGTGGTCTCAAGTTTTTTGCCCCTCTGAGATACTATTTAAGCAGGGGATGAGAGAAGAGGGGTGGTTCTGTGTTAAAGTGAGCTGAAATAGTGGAGGTGTGGATTTTAATGGAGGAAAAAGACAGGCCCTTGTGAAGCATCTCAGTTAAGTATTGCAAAATCTGAGGTAAACTGGGCACTGCTGTGCTCATCCCTAAAGACTGGTTCCAGGCACAAAATCTCTTCCATTTGTCAGCATAAGATTTTCTAGTACTAGGTCTCCTCACCTCCAAGATGACATCCATCACAGGCTGGCTGAGGGATGATAAGGGTGAATTTAAGTGATTGGCCAGGCTGCAAGGTTCAATGTTGGAAGCTGAGGATGCAGAGTTTGGTTCTCCTGCTGAGACAGCAGGGAACAGGTCTGAGGCAGGTGCCATGGAGATATTTGCGACACACTGCGCAGGAGGGGGTACCAGTGTTAGTGCGGCCAGTCTGGAGCAATCAAAATCATCCTTGGTTTGTCCTGGTTGACTTTTAGTAGAACTTTGGAAAGCAGAGGCAGAGGGGAAAAGGCGTAGACTGATAGGTTTTTCCAGCTGAAGGACAGAGTATCCACTTTCCAGGCTTGTTTGTGGGGAGTCCTTGTGCAAAACTTGTCCAACTGGTAGTTCTGGGGGGAGGCAAATAGATCTATGTTTGGGCTCCCCCATTCACTTGTTAAGATGTTGAAAATATGTGGTTCCAGTTTCCACTCATGTGGGTCCATGAGGTTTCTGCTTAGTCCGTCTGCCAGTGTATTCAATTTTCCTTGCAGGAATTGAGCTTGTAGATGCAGTTGGTAGCTCAAGGCTGTGTTCCACAATGGCATGGCTAGTCTGCAGAGGGGGTAGGAGTGTGTACTCCCCTGCTTGTTTATGTACCGCATAACCTTGGTGTTGTCCGTCTTTACCATTAGTTATCCTGGAAGAATGTAGTCCTTGAAGGCTGTCAGAGCATTCTGTACTGCTAACATTTCTTTTTGATTGATATGTAGGTGCCTTTGGTTTGGGTTCCATTTGCCCTGAATGCACTTCCCTGCCAGGTGAGCCCCCATGCATAGTCTTATGCATCTATAGTTAGGGTTTGGGCATCATGGGGTAGTGTGAATGGTAGTCCCTTGTTTTGTTGGCAGGCTTCTGCCCACCATAGGAACTTCAGGCATAGGGAAGGTATGATAGGAATCATTGTTTCCAGGCTGTGACAATGTTGACTCCGTAGACTTTTTAGATACCACTGTAGTTTCCTCATATGCAGTCTTGCATATGGAATTAGAAGAATGCAGGAGGCCATGAACCCCAAGGCTTGCAGTATTTGTCTTGCAGATAGCAGGGTTTTTGTGGCTACTTGTATGAAGTAAGTTACCAAATGAATTTGTTACTCTGGTGTGAGGAAAGCCATCTGGGCAGTTGTATTCACACTTGCACCCAGGAATGTAATCTGTTGACAGGGTACCGGTTGTGATTTCTTTTCATTTATGGTGTACCCCAGACAAGTTAGAACCCTTTTTACAAATGCCAGATGATTTAGAAGTTTGTCCTGGTTTTCTGCCTGAATTAGACAATCGTTCAGGTATGGATATATTTGAATATTTCTTTGCCTGCAAAATGCAATAACTGGAGCCAAGCACTTTGTGAATTCCCTGGGCACAGTAGACAAGCCAAAGGGCAGTGCAGAGAACTGATAATGCAAGTAGCTTGCTTTGAAGCGTAGGTATCTTCTGCAAGATTCCCTGATTGGGATTTGCAAGTATGCTTCTTTTAAATCTACAATTGCCAACCAGGCATCTTTGCCTAGCATAGGAAGTAACTGATGAGTCAGCATCTTGAATTTTGGAATCTCCAGAAAGGTATTTAGAGTAGACAGGTCCAGGATTGGACCCCATAATGTGTCTTTTCTGGGTACCAGAAAAAGCCTGGAATAGAAACCTTGTTTATTTTCCTCTTCTGGTACCAGTTGAATTGCCCCCATGCTTAAGATGGAAAGTACTTGTTTTTGAGCCTCTGCCCACTGATTTAGGGGCAGGTCTGGCCACCCGTTTGGTGTTGGCAATGTGTAGAAATGAAATCTGTATCCCTGGGACACTATATTTAAAACCCATTTGTCCTGGGTTATGAACTCCCAGTTCTTTGCATGAAGAGCAATCTTCCCCCCAAAGGAGTGGTTAAAAGATAAGTGCTTGGTAATTTTAAAAGGAAGTCACTGAGACAGTTTACTATAGGGGGGTGTTTTGTTATTTCCACATTTGGAAGTGGAGGCCCCCCACTGCTTAGTTCTGAGAGTTCCCTGGGACTGAAACCTGGGGATTTTGCTGTGTCTGGGTTTGGCTTGAGAGGATCTGGAAGGGGCTGGAAAGGACCAATTCTTAGTAGGCCAGTAACTAGTAAATCTTGGAGGTTGCGCTTGTAAGAAATCTTTAACAGTTTGCATAGATTTAGCTTTATCTTCCATCTTTTATAGAGCTTCTTAAGCCTTTTAGCCAAACAGGTGGTCCTGATTTAAAGGAGCATCCAAAAATTTAGCTTTAACATGATCAGGCAAAGATTGCTCCTTAACCCATGCATGCCTTCTAAGAAAAGACCCAGTAACAGCAGCCCTGCAGGAGGCCTCTAAAGAATCAAAATCACATTGCAAAGTATGTTTTCCAACTTGTTCAGCAGAATGCAGTAAATCCTGTAAATCTTTATTTTCCACACAGTCAGGATTCAACATCATTTTCTGTTTAAGCAGTCCAATAATATGCTGTTGATATTTTAACATATGAAATTGACAAAGGAAGGGAATCAGGGGCCAAACTGGATTCTGAGAATGCATCATCAACAATGTCTAGTACAGGAGGTATAGCCAAAGGCCTATGCTGAGGTAGAAGAAGGAAATCCCTAAGCCTCTTTTTTGAGTCAGAAAATTCCTGGCTTTCCCAGTGGAAATGCTCCCTTAAAGTATGTAAAGTTTCCCCAAAAGAAAAATCCTCAGGATGGGAAGCAGAGGGAATGGCATCCTCTGCATCAGAATCCTCATAAGTAGGTATGGACAAATCCAGGTCATTAGAGGAGTCAGAAGAAACAGAATTCTGATCAGAAGATTCATAATCAAGCTCAGGCCTAGGCCTCTTGGGGGGGGGGGTGACTACCCCTGATTAGAGTAATTATATCTTCAGCCATTTTTATCATTTGTTTTTTAGGCATAGGGGCCTGAACATGTGGCCTGGGTGTCATTTTTTAGACATGGATCAAGATTTAGGCCTTAGTAATGAAGGCAGTGTCGATTTAATATGCAAGTCTGTAGGCCTGAATACACCCTCAGAAGCCAGTGCCTGCACAGCGGCTCCGGACACATCCAAGGTAGAGACATCCACGTGTTCCATAGGTGAAGCATTTTGCGACATACTGGACTCCAAATGGGTCACAGTAGAGGCCTGAGAATCAGAAGTAGCGGGTATCAGGGGCTGTGTAAGCGCCTCACTGAGTACCGGTGAACTGGCGACTGGCTTAGGAGAAATATCATGGGCAGTTTTGGACCTCAGTGGCCTGTCTCTGTCTTTATCTTTGCATTTTTTCAGAATCCCGGTAGTCGGATGGCTAACCAATGACATTTCTGGATAACTAAACCGAGAACTGAAATATTTAGAGGCAAAAATGTACCGACGATGGATAGTGCGCTGATTAAATAAAGCACAAAACCGATAGCAAGGTACATTGTGGTTAGGGCCTAGGCAAGGAATACAGTACGAATGAAAATCTTTATGAGGTATTTGCTTTCCACAAGTCATGCAATTATTAACTTTTACTGAATCGCGGCGGTGGTGCTGCGGTAGCGTTGTCACCTCACAGTAAGACGCTGTCCGGTTCAATTCTCAGCTAGAGCGTCTTCTGCGTAGAGACATGCGTGAATGGGCGTACCTTCGTTGAAGGTTGTGTGTCAGGCCTGGCAAGCCGGTACATAAAAATCAACTGCCAATCATTAGTGGACCGGAGTTCCGCTGTGGCGACCCCTAACCGGGAAAACCCGAAAGACACAAACAAACTGTCATCAGTAAGGAGCAAGAAAAAATTTCCCCAGTGGGGTACTTAGCCTTAAGTTGAAGACTTCAGTTCTGAAACATGAAAACAAAAATTTCAGGAGTCGGCCAACTGGCACTTGGGAACTGCTTCTGCTTCGGGTACCACACAGCAAGAAAGACTGGTGTAATGGTGTTGGCTGCATGTTTTATACCCCTGACGACCTGACATCATGGAAAAAGGGACAGCAACTGACGCAGGATCCAAGACTTTGTTAATCAGGCCGACTGAGGGCAACATACCAGCAGATTACCCAAATGTAATGACTGCAACAGTGAAACATGAAGAACATTGTCTTTTTTCTCTCAGGAACCAACTATGGTCACTGCCTTCATCTGGCATCCTTGTAAACAGGCTCCAAATTCCAGCATGGTCCTGTCCTCTTCCTAAGGTTCCACGTGCATCTAACCAAGAGCTAGAGCTTTGTGTGGATTCATTCCCTTCTGCTCAAGGCATTTGCCCATGATGCACTACCTGTCACCCAGCACTGGCCATGTTAAAGTCATCATTTTGCTTGCAGGGGTGGCTACCAGTATACTTTGTGACTATGTTTCACTGCCCTCAAGTTGTATAATGAATATCTGAGTTATGGGAACATCAACTGCTCCATTACAGTCAACAGCAGCCTGTTGTCTTGCACCATATTCTGACATTGATGGTTCATTTACTAACATACCTTTAATTAAATTATAAATGCATTACTATTGTATTCTGCAGTACTTGTGCATTTGACATCTCCAAGTATATTTATCATTAGGATTAAAAGGAAGAACTCCATATGTACCATGTGAGTTTCTGTGTTCAGGTAGTTTTAGCAATCCTGAATTACTTGGTGGAGGAACATTACAATGGGTAGATATTGATGGAATCTGTCTACAAATATAATAAGTATCCCACATTATAATACTGACCTGGTTCATCAGATATGGATACACTTGGAGATCCTACCAAACTGCCAGTATCAGTGACACCTTGTATAGTACCTATGCCATCATAATCAACAATATGGTCATCAGTGTGAAGGAATATCAAATATTCCTCTACAGGTGTCAGGCGTTGCCCACTAGAAGGACTCTCACCTGTGGTGTTACAAGCAATTGGGTTTGCCATGCTTATTCAGGCACAGGGCACCAAATTATTAGTTCTCTTCTTATGCCATTCCAGTGTATAATAGTTTCCTCATATGATATTCATGCCTGGCAATACCTGGTTCCATATTTCAGCCCACTATGTCCCTTTTCAAAATAAGTGTTTACCATAGATATTAAGTGCTTTCATGAGCATGTGGTTCTCCATAGGTTGAAATTATTCTGCCTGTGTCTTGTTCTCTACTGCTATAATGTGTTGACCCTAGGAGTAACATATTAGGTCTTTGGGTATTACTAGTTGTGGAAGTGCGCTATAGCAAACAGAACACAATCTCTGCCTCACCTTTCTTGTCTGTACCTGGCATTATTATGCCACTCTGTCAAGCTTTGAGTATTAACAGTGCACTGCACAGTACCTTATAACTGGATGGTGTGTGTCAGCTGAAAGTGTTATGTTGTGTGGTTGGATGTTTATAAGTGTGTGACAAGAAGGTGCTTCATGGTGTGTGTTTTTCATTACATTCAGTCATGTCTGTGCACAATGACCTTTACATTTCTGATGCCATATGCCAAGGTCATTGACAAACATAATACTGCTTACTACAGCATATAATACAAAGAAGTATTCCTCAGTGTTTAGATTGAAGTTCTAACTGAATGATAGTTGAATGACAGTTTGTTATGATTGTAGCAATATCAGTATTGTTATGTGATCCCTCTACCCTGTCTTTATTGATAGCAAATATTCTGAATATGTTCACCCTTATACCCTTACACTCCTGCAGATTTTTGTTTAATATATTGTTTGTTTTACTCTGGCTTTCTGATAATTTTCACATAGACAATGGCGTAACTAGTGCCACACAGAATGGAGGTACATACAAAATTTCAACAGATTTAGTTAAGTTCATGAACATCTTATGGAAAATAATGTTAAAGGGTGGTATGATTTGTTTGTAATTTATTATGATGAAGTTCCAGACCATTGGGAAATAAAGAGCTTCATATTTTGTATTAAATTTAAATGTGGTGCATATATTCAATGTTTTAGTGTTTCAGTTATTTATTTTTTACTTTGAGTCGATGTTTAAGGTTACTTTATTGAGACTGGAGAGTCCTTGGAGCAACAGGTAAGGGGGCATAAATTCTTTTAAGGACCTCACTCATAGAGGTAGAAGGCATTCCTCATATAACAGCCAACTTCCCAGCCACTCCTGACTACATAACATGTTTATATAGTAAGCAGATACAGACCTTGAACTGCAAGCTACAATGGTGACAACTAGGCCTGCTCTCCTCAGCAACATGGATGGATCAAACCCTGGTGAAAGCACTTCTGTCCATAGTATTAAGGAGAGTAGAGGCTAAGGGGGAAATCATGCTGGCAAAGGTAATGAAGTGTGTAGACTTTAAATCAAGATGCCCCTGGCAAGTAAACAATTAACTAAGTAAGTAAATAAATCAATAAATAGTTAAGGCGTGTTAGTAAACCATGGCTGCCCATCAGTTGACAATTGCAGACAGATTGTATCCACTCACATGGTTACCCAACAGCAAGAATTCTTGATTGCCACAATGACTTCATTTTTCTGGGTTGGAACCACCTTTGCCATCTACTTCTGGCACCTCTTTCTAAAAAGAAGCATGTCTGCTATACTTTCGGTGTTCTCAAAAGTATTCTTTCCACTTGTTGACAGTATTCTCAGTTAATGTCAACATTTTCAACCCTTAGTGAGAACAGCCTGATCAGTATTTCCACCTTGCTCCCTAGGTGGTTTTCCAGATCCTTGTTCATGTTCTTTAAATGTAATTCACCATAGTCCTGCAAAATCCTACCATATTTATGCATTCATGGCTCTAGTTAGGTGTTAGCATATTTCTATATTTTAAAATTGTGCAGTGACAATTCTTAATAGTTTTCACTGCTGCTCCTTCTCATGAAATACTTCACTGTTCTCACTCCTGTGGCATAGTGGAATACAACTATAACTCCTCCTAAGATGATGTGTGTTTGATTAGCAAGCACTAAAGCGGGAAAAAGGGGATATGGGGATAAATGGCATATGACTCTCCTATCCTGGGAGAGGTGGGAGGAGGTGGCTTTGCTCCCTGCTTTGGAAACACGGCGTGGGAGTACTGGGTAATGCAGTCCACAGATTCTGGGTAGGGGGATGAGTTGCCATAGTGTAACCTCATAGGCAGGTGGCAGACTCATGGGGAAGCTTGTGTGCTCCTTCCCTAAGACTAAGAGATTTACCATCCCTCAGAAGCTACTGAGGAGTTGTTAGAAGCTCCTGTCACTGAAGAAGATAGACCCTAAGGTCTGCTTGGATGACAGCAGTGCCATCTGGTCTTGACTCATGGGGGATCCAAGGGAGTGGTGATGGATGTTACCCCAATGAGGAATAAATGGGTAAGAGAAACCATAGGAGTGATGGCTGGCATACAGATGGATTACAAAAAATAATTAAATACTTCACTGTTTGGCTAGTTCTGAGCTACAAATAGTATAGAACTGACATTGAATTTTGAATCCTGGCTTATGTATCACATTATGAAGTATGATAACATCAGGTATCCCTTATCTGAGCAATATACACCTTAATTCAGCAATCACACTCCTACTTTTATCTGTCTGAATGATATTTTCAGGAAAAAATGGAATAATAATCATATTTAAATAATTTTTCCTATAAAAGTAAAATAAGACCGAATTTCTTGATTTTTGCTCAAGGCAATCACTCTTGGTAATGTTTTTTTTTCTCCATAACAGCATGCGTCAGAGTCAGTACTTTATGATATTCTTTCACTTTTTTCTTATTTCATTGAAATCTTCAGAGCTACTAAATGACCTTTAGTGCTCCTAACAGAAACTCTTATTTTTTGTCTAGTAAGTATGTTCTAGTCATAGCTGTTATTTAAAGTTCCTTGTCTGGTCTTTGTTTCACATTCTGACCATTCTTCTTCAGATTAAATGCATCCTCTGAAATCTCCCATGTGCCTTGCACAGAATCATTTGATATACCTTTTGCAAAGGTTTCTCATCTGTTTTCATGTTATCATCATTAGCATAGCAGTGTCCATGGCAATCCTCTTATCCATGCACTATCATTAACACTCTTCTGTCTTATTTTATCTTGTTTGTGCATCTATCAATGCTTTTGTCCCACATATAGCTAATCAGTTCTCTAGAAGAATCACATCTGCTGTAGACTTCTGACTAAAATCAACTTAGAATAGATATTCAAGTATTGGTCTTTTAATATCAGTGGTTCTGTAAAATGTTTTTGGAGTACCTCAAAATACTTTTCCTGACAATAGTTCTATTTTCAAGCTAAATCTTTCTTAGAAATATAATTATCATTGACATATTAGTTACATTGGCAAGTCACATCATCATTGTGAGAAATATCTGCAACAATTGTTTGCCTTCTGATTTTGCCGTTTTTACACAGGTGTTCTATATTTTTCTATTTAAGCTTCATTCACCCCCTCAGACAAAAATGAGAGCAATGTATTACAGATACATCACTCTACTTTTACATTTGGGATCATTTAATTTCAGATATGCTATCTTAATGTGATTAACATTTATGTCAATTTCTTGTCTTCTTCTTCTTGTACTTGACCTCCATATTACTAGATCATCGATTATGCTTAGACTACCTTCCAAATCTTTGCTTATTTATACAACAACTCTTTGAAATGCTTCTGGTGTTGATAAAACACCAAACAGAAATCTAGGTTGTCTGTATTTGCCTAATTGTGTTTTGAATGTTTTATTATTATTAATACTATTATTATTATTATAATCATCATCAGCATTATCATCTAGAATCATTGATTTCCATCTGTACTGTAAAACATAGTATCTAGCAGTTTTGAGGCAAGTTCTTCAGCTGTAAATAGGTGGTAATAATGTCCTTTAATGCACCTCCCTTACCAAGACTTTTCCATTCTGGCTAAACCTTTTGCTGCCTCATAGTGTATTTTTTCATACAGAGTCTGTCTGCTGGGCATTCATTCCTAGTGCATTCAAATTTAAAACACATTAAAGTGGCTTGCCTCAATACTAGGAGTATGAAAGACACTTTTATATATGTGTAGTTAAAGAGACACAGTTTTAAAACAATGAAAACAATCCTCTCTCTGTCAGGGATATGATTACCTCATGACAGATTCTGAGGAACTCCAAATTTGAATTCCTGGATGTCTATATCGCCATGAATAATATTAATTACAACTTCATGCCTAGTTGTAGAACACCCTCCGTGTCCCTTCTCAGCATGATAGCTATCTTACTGTAACTGAAATCCACATTAAACTTCACATCTCTGATGGGGGACTTTACCTATTCATCAATAACCTGGCTGACCTACACTCCTGTGTCTTGCTTACCAACACTTTCTGAAAGGATAAATGATAATTCCCTTTTACAATTAGTTAATTTTCATAATAGGGAACCTCACAAACACGGCATCTTCTTGCATACTTCCATATGTATTACATTTTTTTGATAAATTAAATTATAAATTAGTGATTATTTCCTTTAAAACTGGTGGCAAGTCCCCTACAGATATCTTTGTGTTTAGGAACTTCTCAAAAGCAACCCATCTTCTGTCAAATGACGACCTAAATATGCTCAGCTCAGTAATTCTCCTCCAGAAGATCCCATTGCTAAAGCCATTGCTTATGCCTTTAACTTCTATTGGTACTTAAACAACAATATTGATACCTGCACCAAATATACTGAGACATTGAAAAATAAACCCCTGTAGTGTAATAACCATAAATAAATTATATAACAAGAGAACAAAATGACTTAATGATTATAAAAGAAATCTCATTCTATATACCTTAGATCACACTTAAATAAACTAGCAAAGAACGTATTGGGAATATTAGGAAGCTCAAAGCTGAATGTGAACTTAAAATAACCACCGAGATATGAAAAAAATCCATATCTTCCTTTAACTGTGTCAGAAAGTTAAGAACCAAATAGTACACATTTTACTCTTTTTGGCATTATCACATTTCCACAGATTCCCCTGTCATAGACAACCTCTTTAAATACTCTGGAAGAAGTCCCATTAGCCCTTCCAAATGCTAAAAACAGTCTTCCAAGGGCCAGAGCACTTTCCAGTTTACCTGATTATCAGTGCCAAATACAGCCTATCCTTACCTCTACCTAACCTCTTTAATCTAAGCCCCTCCACAGGTTACATTCTTGAACATGGAAAAACAGTCATTGTAATGCCATTGCACAAGCATGGCTTAACAACAGACCCTGGTAACTGTAGATCCATTAGCCTCACTACCCTCAGACTTTATTAATCTAGACATTGATCATTTGTTAACCATGAACCCTCTTCAATTCGGCTTTTTTCAAAGGAAGGTCTTACCTCTTTAACCTTACTAATTTCTTTGATCAAGTCACTGATGCACTGGATAGGTTGTTACACAGTACATACAGCATATTTGATCTTGACAAGGCTTTTAGCACTATTCCTCTTATAGACATTACTGACAAACATGTAAATCTAATTATAAATCCTTCCATCTTGCTCATTTACTTCCCAAAGTAATCTTTTTCAGATCCAAAGAAGTCCTAATTCCCCTTTTCTCATATCTTATCAGACCCATTATTGCATATAATGTCCATGTTAATGTTTATTTGTCTAAAAATATAATTCAGCATGACAGCCCTCAAAGGTTCCTAACTAAAAGATCAATGGCTTAAAAATTCTTACTTATCAAGATAGACTTCGAAGCTCTCTCTATGGGTAGACTTGGAAGACCACTTTCTGTACGGGTCTATATTATAATCTCGAAGGTACGGAACATCGAATACAATATGGTTGACACCATATTATTGAAGTTTCATAACTTTGAAAATAAAAATAACAAATTTTAAACATCAAATGCTTACCCTAACAGGTTTAAGCAGGGGGCAAGCCCCCCTGCACCCCCCACACCCCCCGCTACTTAAATATACCAACTCTGAGATCGCACTTTAACGTGGTATGGTGCGGAAAGGGAAGATTTCCCTTTCCTACACTGTAGCAAGATCTCAGAGTTGGTATATTTAATTAGCGGGGGGTGTTGGGGGTGCAGGGTTTTTTTTTTTGTCCTACAAATATTTTATTGTGTTTTGATTGTTTAATAGTTCGATGCATAAAGTTTGATGTTTATGCATTCGAACTATTAAACATTCAAAATTATAATATAGACCCTTTCTGTACACCATTTCTTATATACCCCTCAATGGGCATCTGTGTCTAGTGATTTGATGCAACCCTTTTTGGCTTTTTTTCCTTCACAGAGCAAATTGTTCCTCTAATACTAGGTTACAGGAACAAAATATTCATCAGCAAATAAGTAAAGACACATTGGCTTGATAGATTCATGGCACACTTATCTCACCTCTGGAATAAACTTTTGCTACATGTGAAAAAAAACTAGCACCCTTTTCACCTTCAACGTAAACATAGATAATTGGATAGTCAGCCTTAGATTCTCCCCAGCTCCATGCCATCTTGTATTGCCTTCCTTGTTGCTGAAGGGAGCATTTGAGTATGACTTATTGGCTAGGTTTGTAAGGGTCTGTAGGCTGATTGCCTACTACTTATCAATGACCTTCTAGAGAATATTTAGATCAAAACAGGCATCAGTTTTGTTTTACTGTACAGCAATAAGTTCTATATTACCTCTGACTGCTACTACTACTTAATGACATCAACGATATTCATTTATTTCAGTTCCCACTGATTTTTATTCCTGAAGACTACAGTTATTTTTCTCAGATTGTATATCACTCACTTAGCATCAGGATTTATTTGTAACTAATATTTTTAGGCAAATATTTTAGACCTTTTTTTTAATCAGCATAGCCATAAAAAATATTGTTGTTGTAGCTACTCCATGTTTAATTTCTTCAAAAGTTTTGGGCTTCTAATACCCTTATAGGAATGTAACCCATTCCTGAGTCAGGGTAAAGTTAAAGTTTATAAAATTGGTTTTAGTTCAGTTTTTGGTGTTTGTCAAGAATGATCTTCTCAGTACCCACAACGTATCTAGAATGGCCTTCTTTTGTAGTTCACATAAAGCTGGCTGTATCAATAGCATGTTTAAGTGCACTTGAAATTATTTTTTATTAGCTGATTTCTTGTACTACTGTTGGAGCTGTGTGTCTTTATATCATATTGTTCTAATTTCCAATTGCGTATGCCAATATTTTATGATTTCCTGTCTTGGAGGACACTGTAATTGCTAGGTGTAGCTATTTTAATTATTGATGATACTTTTGCCTTTTTCTTCTTTCATGTTTTCTCGCTTCTACATTCATACCTATTGGCATTGGATGTCCCCATGTGACTATAACTTCATTTTCAGTATTTTTTTTTTTCAGGTTCATGTTTGCAATGCTTTTCAGCCTTTGTGTTGTAATTTACACAATACCCGGTGCAACAGTCTTGCTACATTATAATGCCTTTCTGTGTACAGACCTTCAACCATGAGTATGTTGCTCCCAGCAACAAGATGTTCCTCTGTTTATAGCTCTGTATTACAGAACCTGCATTTGTCTGTATTTCCCAGTTTTGTTCTGTAGATTTTGTAAAGCAACATGTGCAAAATCCACTATCTTAAGATTCACTTCCAAACAATTAATGCATCAAATCTTGATCACCATGTGGTTGTCACAGGAGTTCTTTATACTCTGCCTTATAATTTTGGGCTTTCGAGTTATCTTTCCCTTTCTTCTGGTCATGATCCTTATATTTCTTCTTTTTCTGTTGGCACTTTCTGTTGTCAATTGATTTCTTTATATTTCAGGTTTAACTTCCATACCCGCTCCTTTTCAAAATGTTTCTGGTAATCTGACCAACAATGTCATTTTAGGCCTGTTTCCTTCATGGATTAGAAGTTTAACTATGAATCTGATGATGTCAACACACACACACACACACACACACACACACACACACACACACACACACACACACACACACACACGCACACACACACCCACACACACACACACACACACACATTAATATATATATATATATATATATATATATATATATATATATATATATATATATATATATATTTATGTCCATCAATCTCAAGATGCAGACCTGCACATTTAATCTAGTTCTAGGAGGCTCATACCACCTTCAGACTGTGGGATATATATTAATGCCATGTATTGTTTTTTACACATCATTTGATAGGTATTGAGCAGTGCTCTCTCTCTCTCTCTCTCTCTCTTTTTTGTCTATTTCATGTAATGTTTTTTGGGCCAGAGAATTAGCATAAAGCTACAAGTTAGAACAGGAAGAACAAACTGATTTCATCTTAGACATCAAAGTAGTTTTCAGTATTAGCTTAAGTCTTCAAAAATATTCCTTCCTAGGCTTTGTTTTCATTTCATGTATTCCTGGTATTTATATACCCCCTTTTGTTTGACTTCATGTATATCATATTCCTATCCCAGGTTGATATTTTCCTGGTGTTTCAGTTTTCCTGCTATAAATGTTGCTTTTGCACAGTTATCAAGGCCAAATGTTATCCTTGTAACATCTAATAAAGTTTTAACCATTTGTAGTTGTACTTTCAGGTGATTGTCTGATGTGCTATGCAATTCTAAATCATCCACACAAAACAGATGAGAAGCCCCTTCTCAAGACATAGGCAATTCTCTGAAAGTACTCATTACTTCTTTTCTAGGCAGTTCTACTATTACTTTTGTTTTCCTTCCCAACAATACTTTTTTTTTGGACAGGCAATGGATTGCTTCTGTTGCACTTTTCTTTTCTAATGTCCTGTATACGTTTTCTATTCTTCTGCTTGTACTGATATTTTAGTTTGTTACTGGGAATTGTGCAATAGAAAGCAATTTGTTTTATTTTATTTACCAGGGTAGAGCACTAATCTCTGGAGACCTTTTGCACAGTCATCCCGGGAGCACTGTCTGGTTAAGTGACTTGCTCAGAGTCACACAGATAGACAATGAGAAACTCCAACCCTGTACCACTGGACCCCAGGAAACAGTCCAATAATAGCTCCATAATCCTCTCTGCCAATTACCAGACTTGGTGTTGTGTGTTGTTTCTATAACATCCATCTTTCTTTGATTTTTTGATAAGCTATTCCCTTTACCATATTCTCTGAGTAATGATACTTTTTGCCATAGATGCTTAATATTTCTTTTTTCTGTTTGATGCTTCCATGTCGGCATTTTTCTCACTCCATTCCTTTACTTTGTTATTTTGTGTTTTTGTGATAGTAATGTGTTTGTCATTCATTTAGTTGCACAGTATTATATTTTATTTATTTATATTATATCACGTCTTTCCTCTTAATAGTCCTAATTACTGAGTTCATATGTTTCTATCTGACATCTGGCACATTGTGTCTTGTTTACTTTCTGTTTTCTCTTTCTGTCATCTATCATACTATGTAGATCCGTTCTATTAAATCATGAAGGTCTTACCTTAGCTCATTCTCTTTGCTCTCTGTTCTTTGTACTTTTCCTTGTGCAATTCTATCTGGACTTTCCACCATGTCTCCTTCAAAGGGTTCTAGAAGTTTATATCGTGGCATATCCTCTGTACAGATGTCATGTTATGTATGTTGCATCATTTCCTCTGGATTTCTTGACTCATCATAGGTTCATAGGTTGGTACTAGGCTATCAGCCCTAGGGTCTATACAAGCCTAGCCATAACAATTCCCTGGCTATTTCTTCCCACACTATTTACTTCCCTGGACCCCAGTCTAGCAGGGTGACTGATGTGATCCCCGGGGTGAATTTGCTTTCTCCCATCCAATCGTCAAGGTTCCTTTTGAAGAGGGCCAAGGAGGTGCTCTGTTTGACCTGTATGGACAGTCTATTCCAGAGTTTGGGGAGTCGCTGGTTCAGGAACCGCATGTTGTGATACTGCCTGCATTGGAGTCTCCACACTAAACCACTCACGTCTAAGTTGGTCTATCACTTCAATTTATATCAGTTTATTTTCTGAATCACTAAACATTTTATATTTCAGTACATTGCACATCTGTTCTGTTATTCCTTCCTTTCCTTTGTAAACTATATTAGATCTGGTTGTCTTTGTATGTATCTATATATATATATATATATATATATGTATATTGTCAAATGTCCCTGGAGCTGCAAAGCTCATGCTGATTAGCACATTTTTCTTTTCTGCGTAAATTTTGTAGCATACCAGATTGACTTTTTTTCTTAAGTCCATGCTTCTTTTTTATAGCCTCTGTTTTTGTTATATAATTACATCTTTTTCAATATAATCTATGTTTTTGTATCTAAATTGTTTTGATATGTTTAGTTCTGTTAAAGTCCTTAATATTTTATTTTACTTTCTTCTAACTTCTTTCTTGCTATTCTGTTTGTAAAAATTCTGGATTTGTTGTATAATAGAACCCATACATTATCTTTCTTATCCTCAGTAGTCCACTTTTATATCTTTGTGTCTCTTGATTGGCCTATCAGATTTATTTATTAATTTTTTATTTATTTTGTGGATTGTTGATTCCTTTTGCCACAGGACAGCACTTGTGATAGGGTTGTTTTTGTTTTCTGAGGATACTCCACTGTCTTTCTTCCTGCCCTGGCACCATTGTGCATGGCAGGACTGGTGACGTTTTTGATCCCGGGACCTGTCCACTCAGTCTTTCTGTCTCTACATAGTATATAAAATACTTTCTATATATCCATATTGTCTTGGTGAGGTTTTGTAAAATAATGGTCCATTAGATGCGGGTAGTCACAAAAGCTTGAGGATCAATTCACATTAAGCAGTACTACTTTAATTGTCTAGTAGATTTTATCTTTCCATTAAGATTATGTTGTCTCTCCATTAGGCTGCGGATAGCATTAAAGGTATCTCTATAAGTAGATTACAATCCCTGAATGATTATAGGAACACATTCTCTTCTTGTTTTCTCATTGTAAACTCAGTTTATCATTCTCTGCATATAGCAAGACAAACAGCTGAGAATGTTGAGTGAATTAGCTTCTGTAAGTGTTTCAGCTTGAAATGCAGTCTCTTTCTTTTTAGTTGCATAATCTAATGCCTATAGATTTTGATCC
Source organism: Protopterus annectens (assembly GCF_019279795.1). Classification (NCBI taxonomy): domain Eukaryota; kingdom Metazoa; phylum Chordata; order Ceratodontiformes; family Protopteridae; genus Protopterus; species Protopterus annectens. Next base: position 591,007,563 of record NC_056748.1, read on the forward strand.
ATTCACTTTACTCGATGCCCTGACTATGTTAAAAATGTGCATGCAGATCACTTTCATGTGCCTTTTATCCTGAAACATCATATTTAACTTCTGTATCTGTATGTAGTTTGAGAAGGAAATTAGTCTAGTTAATACCTGGTGTATTTAAATAGGCTCAATTTAAACACAAAACTATAGTATCATTGTGTTTGGCAACAACTCCTACCTGCAATATAAAGTATAGACAATACTCAACAGTTAAACGGAATGGTAGTGACATGGGTTTCTTCTCCTTCTCCTTCAATCACCATGTGGCAAACATAGTCTGAAAATCAACCTGCATAGCACAACTAATAGCCAGTGGTATGTCATTATTCCCAGGTACTCGGCACCGATTAGGCTTAAAATATTTTTTAAAGTTGATGACGCATGTAGATAAAGAAACACATTTATATTCCTGTCTGAATGTTGTATAACTTTCTTGTATTTTAAACCACAAAACTTTTTTATCGCCATATGGATGCCATTTAAAAGAAAGGAGGACTTAAATGACATATGAAATGTTTGACTGAAAATGATTGGGTAGATTATAAGTGATGTATAATGTCTGCAACCGAGGTGTGTGAGTATGGTTTGTGATGTAAAATGCTTGCAACTAGGATTGTGTCAGTGTGGTTTGTTTTCATTAGCATAAATGTATAATTGCTTATGTTGGAAGTGATTGTTTAATAAAGATGTTTCTTGTTTAAAAAAGGGACCAGGAATTGAATAATTGATATAATGTTGCTTAGGTTACATGATATATAGCAATATATGTGAAGTATAATATTTGTTAATGTGTTCATACAGTTTGATTACTTTTGTATAAATGTAAATTTGCCTATGTCACAAGTGATAATTCATTAAAGGTATGTTAAAAAAAAAGATACCTGAAATGTGCATCTAATGTATGCACAAGTAACATGTTTAAATGTAATAACAAAATACCAAAACTGCTGTATAAAAAATGAATTTCTGAAATAATGTTAAAATAATATACCACTAATAAACACATGTACATGCTGTTAAGAAATGTTGAAATAAATAATATGGTATGAAAGAAATCCTCAGTTTCTTTTAAAACCAAATAGGAATGTATTGAAAAAATATTAAGAATATACATTTATATAACTAATCAGTTTGTTTTCTGCAAGCTGTGCAGTGAAACTACAAAAATAAACATAATTTATGAAAAACCTTGACAGAAATTGAAAAAAAAATCATATACCAAACTTAAATAGTCAGATAAGCTCCAAGAATAAAGTGATTTATGCCAAGTAAAAATTGAAAATAATTGGCGATATTTAAATATAATGTAATAAACAATCATTATTATTTTTTGAGGTGGTGTGATAAATCAAGTAGCTTTTATTACAGCAATTGTATGCACAAAATTTATTACTAAATGGTACAGTGGTTAAGGTGTATGCCTCTCAACCACAAGGTGCAAGATTTGATTCTCACCACTGGAAAGAACCTTACAGATTGAAGATATATATTTTGGGTTGGGAGGGTGGCCTAATGGTTAAAGTGTTTGCCTTGCAAGCACAAAGTGCAGGGTTTGAGTCTTACAAGGGATAATTGGCTAGGCTTAAAATGGCTCACACAGGCAGTTAGCTTAGTACGAACCTATGAACAGCGTGTTGTTATGTTGGCTGGTTTCCATCGGCTGTGCAATATAATCCTTAATGCTTTCTAGCACAAGATATTTGAAGCCTGAGCTAATAGCCTAATTCAGTGTTGTAACAAGGGAGGTGTTGATTACACGGATCTGTTTCTCGAACATCAGTATTTTAAGTTCATTCCCACAAAGGGAATCTTATAAAGGATAGTTAAAGGATTTGGGAAAATGGCTAAAGTCCAAAATTGTGCTACCTCATTCCAGATATGTAGGTATATATGATGTGTTTATAATATCAGTTTGTAGTATGATATGTTTACCTTAGGGCATGTCTTTATTTTCTGAAGTAAACTAACCAGTGTACCTATGGAACAGAATGATTTTTGGAATTGCACTCTGTAGATCAAAATGTGTGTATATATCTTTAAGAAGTTATCTGAGGGCTTGCACAAGTGTATAAATACAGAGCACATGCAAGTCTGATTGCCATTTTGTAGTAAGCTGTTGAGATGTAAGCATATATGTATGTAAGGTCTGTCTGTTAACCAGTTTCTTCATATTTTATGATGCTGCTATCCATCATGATGTGTTTCTAAGTATTAAAGCATCTAAATAAAATACCTCACCTGTTTGTCATCTATGTTAGAGAGGGACGAGCAACTTAGTTTCAGAAGTGGGATGTCTAAAAAGGGACATGAGGTAAGAAGAAGAATGGACAAAATGATTTGTTGCCAGAAAGAGTTCCAGTTTCTTCTACTTAAGTCTGAGAACCACCCGGTTGGCACCAGAGGAATATAAAGGAGTGGATCATCCCCACTGCACACATAATTCACAAAAAAAGGTCAAAAATGAATTTCAGATATTAAAACTTGCTCAGAACTATTTCTTATTTGCAAAATATGAAACAAGGCATGCAGAACACTCGGTATTCAAATAATCCGATAGAGCCGACATTGATAAAAATATTCAAATTACTACATAAAATGTTTGAAATAAAGTCTGAATTGCATAAAACAAATAAAATAAGAGGAAACAGATGTATTTTCACTAAAGACATATTTTTCATATTAGTTGTACTTCTGCGGTGGTGCAGTGGTAGTGTTGTTGCTTCACAGCAAGAGGTGCTCCAGTTCGATTCTAGGCTTGGGTTGGGGAGTGCCTTCTGTGTGGAGTCTGCATGTCCTCCCCGCTGTCAAGTGGGCGTTCGAAAGACATGGGTTGAATGGGCGTGCCTTCGTTGAAGGTTGGGTGTCGGGCTGGCAACTTGACACCATAAAAAACAACTGCCAATCATTAGCGGACCGGAGTTCTGCTGTGGCGACCCCTAACCGGGAAAAGCAGAAAGACAAACAACAACATATTTTTCATATTAGTTAAAGATATCCAAGTTATCAGAAGTGTATAAAGTGTTCGCATGTTTGTGCAGTATTACAGTAAAGTTATTTTGCAAGATACAGCCATTACAGACAATATTTCAGAAAGTACAGTATTTCAAAGAGTTTATTCTACATTTGAATATTATTAGCTCATGGAACAGTTTGCACATATATAAGGGCCATATTTTCAGTATGTTTGTGCATGCTTTGTGAGCATGGTGGATGGATTTTGAAAACCCAGTGTGTACTTGCTGTTTGACAATAATATTTATTTATTTATGTATTCCAGTTTGATGACCAGGGAGGTCCACTGGGCTCTGGGAGCCCGTGTTCAGTGGAGGCCCAGGGAGAAAAGCTCCAACAATACATAGCTATATGAATAATTACTAAGAAACTTTGCATTACTGACAAATAAACAGGTAGCATTCATAAAGAAACAAACAATTACAATTTTGTTTAGGTGTAAAAGACAGGCAAATGGCCTTGAGGCTAGATTTTACAGTATAGTTATTTATACATAATACAAATGAGCAAGGTTAGCTAGGTGAGAGGTTAGCCAAGAGTAAAAGTGGAGGAGACTTTGAGAGGTATAGGGTTGCATTTCCTGTTTGAGTAAAGGTGAGAATGAAGAAGAGTTTTAAAGTTTTCGAGGTTATCTCAGGTCCTAAGAGTGGAGGGAAGAGCATTACATTTTTTGGCTAAGGTGAAGGAAAGCAGAAGTTGACCAGCTGGGTGCTTGGGTTTGTGGATGGTGATTAGGTTTTGGTGGGTAGATCTAAATGTTCTATGGGAAGTATATGGTTGGAGGATACTGGAAAGTGCAGGGCACTTGGTAGGTTGGAATAATAGTCTATAGGCAGTCGTGATTTGGAGAAAGTCAAGTTGGTTATGGAGTTCAAGCCAGTTTAATGAGTGAAGGGAGGAACAGTGATGAGGGGAAGATTTGGCTTTGGTAGCAAATCTGGAGATTTTATTGTAATATACTTCTAGTTTGGAGGATAGTGAGAAGGATAAATTAGTAAGCAGAGGGATGCCATACAGTGGAGAGGGAAGGAGATAGGTAGTGGCGAGAGTTAGTCTGGTAGCAGGAGAGAGAGGAAGTGGCCGTTTCTATAAAGTAGGCCAAGTTTTATGTGGGTTTTCTTTATGTTTAGCTGGATGTGAGTATTAAATTTTAGGTGTTCATCAATGGTTACACCAAGAAGTTTGGCGGAGGGAACAACCTCTAAAATGGAGTTGTTATGGCTGGTTATTTGGAATTAGTTTTTATCAATAGGGGAGGACTTAGAAGGAGACAATAGAAAGATTTTAGTTTTGTTAGCATTTAATAAGAGGTGATTTTGGAGCATCCAGTTTTCGGTAGTCGAGAAGGCTGTTTGTGTCAGTAGTTGGAGATCTGTTAAGTTGGAGGTGCAGCAGATCAAAGTATAATCGTCAGCATATTGAACAATTTTAGTACTGGGTATGGCCTTGTAAAAGTCTTTAATAAAGATGTTGAGCAGAACTGGGCCATGTATGGATCCTTGGGGTATTCCAGTGGGGGTAGGATGGAAGGCCCCGATTTGACAGCCTGGGACCTGTCCGAAAGATAACTGGAGAACCAGGAGAGAGTTTTGTGGGAGAGATTGAGATTAGACAGATGATTAAGAAGGTGGGTGTGGGAGATGGTATCAAAAGCTTTAGATAAGTCCAGCAGAACTGAGGATACTAAATTACCGGAATCACTGGCTAAATTGACAGTATATAAGAAGGAGAGAATGGTGGTGTTGGTACTGTGTCCTGGGCGGAAGTCATGTTGGGTAGGAGAGAGTAGCTGGTGTTTGGTAAGGAATGGCAAGAGCTGAAGGTGGATGCATTTTTCAAGGAATTTAGAGAGAGGGGAAAGGATGGCTATGGGGTGGAAATTAGATACGTTACAGTTTTTGCCACCCTTATGAAGTGGAAGAATATATGCAGAGCACCATAATTTGGGTGCATAGGATTCAATTAGGGATCTATAGATCAGGATGCTAATAGGGAGAGCAATACCATCGGAGGCTATTTTTAAGAAGGAGGAGGGAATGTTGTCAGTGGCATTGGAGCAAGGCTTTAGTTTAGAGAGTAGTTTCTTTATTTGGTAGGTGGAGGTGGGTTTGAGTTCGAAAGTAGGGGGGGAGAGGAGAGGAGAGAGAGGATGTTTGGTTGGAGTGGAGATGAGGGATGTTGTTGGTAAAGGTCTTGGTTAGCTCAGCAATAGAAGTGGTGAAGAAGGTGTTGAATAGTGAAGCAATTTCAAGGTCAGATTTGCTGATGTCAGGGCAGGGATTGTTTTTAGTACCTGGCCTAAGGAGAGAGTTGATAGAATTCCAACATTTTTGGGGGTTTTTTTTGCATGATTTGTTTGCATTTTAATGTAGTAGGACTTTTTATCTTTGATAACTTGTTTTTTGGCAAGGTTTCTTAGTTGTTTGTATTTAAGTAAGATGTCTAGTTGTTTAGTTTGGAGGTATGTTTTCCAGGTTTTATCTCTTTGTAGCATAATCTTTTTGGTGTCTTTGGTAAGCCACGGGGTGATCTTAGTTTTTACTCTTGTTGTTCTTACTGGAGCTAGGAAGTTAAGGACATTTAAGAAAGTTGAATTGGAAAAGTCAACGGCTGAGTCTAATGAAAGAGTTTTCAGGGGGTTTCAATTGGTATTCCTTTTTTTTTTTCAAAACAGGTTTATTGTTTTAACATACAAGAGAGATATCATAACAATTTTATACAAGTTATTAAAAATAGATATGATTATAACATTCAACAAAACAACTAAAGTATTTACAAAGACATCCACTACAATCAGATCAATTAATTAAACTAAAATATCATGCTATTGCAATTAGGATTTTTTTAACAAATTTTGTAAATTATCCCATACAATATAATAAGATGTTTTTCTAGTTGTTCTTGACCTAATTGTGTTTATTTCCATATGGCACATTATATTCATAACATTTTTAAATTCATTGAACGAAGGAGGTGTATCTGAAATCCAATTTCTGGTTATTATTTTCCTAGCCACTGCTAGAATAGACCATAACAAGGGAAGCTTAACCTTTTTAACACTTTGAGGTACAGGTGTGTTGAATAATATAAGAGATTTAGAAATAATGAAATTATCTGTAAAAGAGCCTGCAAAAATTCATTAACTGACTTCCAGTATTCTTTCAATTTTATACAGTCATAAAACATATGAGCCCAGTCAGCATTAATTTCTACATTACATCTCTTACATAGATTATCTTTATTATTTATTTTATTTATCATCAAAGGTGTATAAAAGATCTATGTAAAAATTTCCATGTATAAAGTCTCCAGACAATGGAAGACGTAGTTCTATAGGCAGATTCCAATATATATTGTTTATCTTGTTGATTTGGTGGGTCCCCATTAATAGAAGTGAAATAATTCCAGTATGTATCTACACTGTAAAAAGTTTCTTGTCTGATAATTTTATGTATGTATGAAAGTTTACCTTTATCAGAAACTTTATGTTGTAAATTTAATATCAAGTAATCAATCAGTGTTGGAATAGATTCTTTAACTGTTATAGACATTAGATCTATTCTATCAATGAGATGTTGTCTAAAGGTCTGAACCTCTAACCAGCAAGTTTATCTTAGATCAACTTCTTGTTTTAAGAAATCTAGATTTTTAACTTTATTATCAGATATCAACTGATACCAGTACTTTAGATCATTATCTATAGCTAAATGAGTTCCTTCAGAAGTAGATGACAAAAGCATACCCTGAGTATACATTATAGGGAATACAATAAAATTCCATTCCCTATACTTAGGGTGCATGAATATAAAGTTACGATGGCTAATAATAATATTTAATGGGTAACAAACCATATGTTTAGGTGTAATAGATGAAGTACAAAATTCCTTTAGTAACCATAACATGGAGTTATTTACAATCATAATTTTATGTGTTAAGGAGATTTTCATGTAGTGCATACTAATTAGCTCCCAATAATCTTTCCATTTTGCGACATATGACTGATCTATTAATAAAGTAATAACTTTTACAATAGAAGAGATAGTATATAAATTAAAGTCTGGAAAAGAAATACCCCCTTGAGACCAGCTATTAGTATGTTTCGTTAATGCAATCCTAGGTCTATTAGGTGCCCATAGGAAATTTAACATTAGTGTATTCAATTTCTTGATAATTATTTTTGTAGGTGGAAGTATTATTGATTGTATTAAGTATAAAATCTTGGGGAATATTATCATTTTAATAATTGTAAGTCTCTCCTCCATAGTAAAAAAACATATAATTCCAGGTATTAAAAAGATTTTGTATATTAAGAAAACAGGTATTATAATTATTATATATAATAGATTTAATATCTTTAGATAGTATTATACCTAAATAAGTTATCTGATCTGAATTGGGTACATATTTAGTAAAATCACTGAGAATATTTTTCCGTGTATATATAGGTAGTATTTTAGTTTTTTCTTCATTGAATATTAAACCAGAAATACTTTTAAAATTCATCATTTTATCAAATAGAGACTGCATAGAAGAATTAGATCCTGCTGATGTAATTAGAACATCATCTGCAAAAAGTTGAATTTTGGATGTTATATTTTCATCTATTTCAAAACCCTCTATGTCAGTACTGTTTCTGATCAAATTAGCCCAAGGCTCCATTAATAAAGTGAATAATAGTGGAGAAAGTGGACATCCTTGTTTTGTACCTTTAAGAATGGGTATTTTTTGTGAAACATATGTTCCTACCTTAATATAAGCCAACATTCCTTTGTATAAATGCTCAATTAGATTTACAAATGCATCTGAGAAGTTTGTGCACTTCAGTAAGGTAAACAGATAGTCCCAACTTACTGAATCAAATGCTGAACTTATATCAAGACTAATAAGTGTTAAATCTTTCTTTTTCCTATTTGCAAAATCAATTAATGTTAAAGTTCTTCTTATATTATCAAAAGTATTTCTATTTACAATGAAGCCTGTCTGATCTATATCTATAATGCCGGGAATGATTGTCTTCAATCTATCAGCAAAAATACTCATAAACATTTTATAATCAACATTAAGTAATGAGATGGGCCGATATGAAGTACATCTAGTTGGATCTTTATTAGGTTTTAAAATTGGCGAAATAAATGTATATTGCCAAGATGGGGGGGGTTATTATCTCAGTTTGGGCCAAAATAAAAACCTTATGTATTAATGAATATGTACTTTTAGAAAGGATTTTATATATCTCTGGTATAATACCATCATTACCCGGTGCTTTGTTTGATTTAAGCTTATTTATTTGTGTAATAACCTCTGTATATGAAATACTTTTGTCCAATAGTTTAATCTGTTGTTTATTAAGCTTTTTATTCATGTTTGTGGTTATAAACTCCTTTATTTTATCTTTAGGTTCCATGTTAATGTTATTATTGTTAATATTGTGAAAGTGATTTCTAAATTCATCTAGTATTTCTGGTAGACTAGAAACATTCTTCTTTTTCCTTAGAGAAAAGATTTCTTTGATATGGTTTTGTTTATTCAACCTTTTTGTTTTATTTTTAAGTCTATGTAAGTATTTGGGGCTCTAGAGTTATTTTAACTTTATCAGTTAAAATTTCTTTGTATTTCTCATTTAGTTTGTTTATTTCTTCAATGACTTTCTTATCCATAATATTTTCTTTATTATTATGTTTATAAGAGTCTAATTTACTTTGAATATCTAACAATTCCTTATCCCAAGATTTCCTTTTATTATTATACCATCTTATACTTTGTCCATATAGATATGATTTTAAGGCATCCCAAACATAGACAATGGAGACTTCATGAGTATTATTTATGTCTAGAAAATGTTGTACTTCTGAAAGTATATATTCTTTATAGTCTTTTAGTTGAGTTAAGTATGCTGGTATCCTTTTGATCTGAACATTATGAGTATTTTTATCATGAATTCAAAACAATTGAATTATGATCAGATATAGGACATGAAATGATTTTGGAATTAATTAAATCTGTTACCATCTGGTTAGAAATAAAGACCCTATCTATTTTTGAATAAGTTTTGTATCTGTTAGAAAAAAGGTGTATGGTAATGATTTTGAATCTATCTGATTATTAATATCATTCAAATGATAAGAATTAGCAAAATCATTTAAATGTTTTGCATTAGATGTAATTCTTCTTTTCCTATAGTGGTAGTATCACTTTCATGTAGTATACAATTAAAGTCACCAGCTAAAATAATATCTCCTATAGAGAATGATATGATCTTATCAAGATGATGTTTCACTGTATTAATACCAATTCCAGGTATCCAATATACATTAATTAAAGTGTAAGTCTTCCCATTAATTTGTATTGTAACCATACAAAACATTCCTTTGTCATCCTGATAAGACTTAATGGTTTTAGGAATGGGCATACTTTTATTCCATAAAATAGCCACTCCTCTTTTTCTGAGTGTGCTCTGAACTAACCAATACTGTATATTTGTTTGTGGCTAGTTTATGTATATACTCGTTCAAGAGATGGGTTTCTTGCAGGAAGACTAAGTTGGCCTTATGTAAATTAATGTATCTTATCAGGCTTGCCCTTTTACATGGATTATTCAATCCATTAATGTTTAAAGAAATTCCTTTTAAAGATGTCATTTGGCATTTTTAAAACTTAAGAATCTTATGATCAAAATAACAAATAACAACATAAGTAATGTTACATCTCCTCCTTTAGGTGTACCTTTAAATATAGCTGTATTTATTGAATCTCTTATGGGATTTTGTATAGGATTCAATTTTGTTTGTAGTGACAATGAGTGTACAAAATATATTGTGGATGTCAAAACTATATACATATAACAATGAACAAGTGAAAATAATGTAAGGATTAAACCTTGCATCCAGCCTGGAGTTAAAAACTCCAACTTAGAGTAGTATTTACCACTCAAGTTAACCCCTACCCTAAGCAGCAGTACCTCAGCTACCACCTTATCAATTTAATACTGGTTATATTTAACTTAAATTAACAGCTTTCAATTCAATTATCTAGCAAGACAAGACTACACATTTGATAAAACAGCATCATATAAACTAAAATAAACTTTTTTAAAAAACTATTCATACTACTATATACATCTATGTAATATAATACACTTGTATTCAAATAGCATTCAAATAAACTTGATATTAGGAACCAAGAGGAGAGAGAGAAATAAAAGACATGAAAGAGGGAGAGAGAGTGAAAAAAAAAAAGGAAGGCATATTTACATATTAATTTATTCAAAGTATGTAAAAATAAGTTCTAACATTCTTGTTATACCACAAGAATAGAAGACTCCACAATGACCATAAAGAATTTAATCCACTAAAAGATCTTTTACTCTGAAAAGGCTACTTGCCGAGGCGCTACAGAGAAGGAGATTATAACATTGGTTGTGTATTCCTGTTACTGTGAAATTCGTCTTTTAGTGGATTAAATTCTTTATGGTCATTGTGGAGTCTTCTATTCTTGTGGTATAACAAGTTATTTTTCGTTTGCTTGTTGTGGTATAAGTTCTAACATTCATTTAAATGAAAAACTTTGGCTAATATGGTTCAGACATTACATATATTAAGATGCATCTATTTTCTGTCATGTAAATGCAGTCAACAGCTTCCAAAAAAAAAACCTTGAATTGCTTGTATATGAGCATTTTACTCATACTCATTATTGTCAATAGAATAAAATATTATATTTATAGAAATTGTTATAAATCATACTGCATAGTTATGCAAATTCTCAGAAACACTTGCATTATTGTAAAAAAAAATCTGTATTTTGTACGTCTATACTACTGCTTTAAAATATATCACATGACAATTTCTTCCAGAATAGAGTGATAAAGTTATTTATGCTTGTCTATCAGATGAATTAAATGAGTTATAGTAATGTATATGTTTGGAACATAAGTTTTTAACACAGATTAGTATGCTGCAGTCAAGTAGATTTTCAAAAACACTTGAATAAATGTTTCATTTTCTATGCCTTCTAAAATAAGACATTTACTTACTACAAGAAACTGCATCATTTAAAATCATTATAACTGACATATTTTATAAATTATAACAGATATTTAAGTAATTATATAAAATAACTCACATTTAAATGTCAGAGAGTTCATTTTCCTTCACATAGTCGCATTTGCATCAGTTCTACTTCCTGGTAGAGTGTTCTTCCTGAATCTGTGATGTGTCAGTGTGATATCTGAGTCAAAGGTCAGGTTGACTGCTTTCAGCTTCTCTGCGAGAATTCTGAGAGAAGCTTTTGAAACAGCTCAAGGACACTGTGCATGAGGTAGCCCACATCCCAGATTGTCTCCCTTAACATTTTGGCGGGAAACTTGTTAAAAACTAGTGACAAACATTCATTTAGCAGTGTAAATGCATCTAAACATGACAAAACATTCGCAATGTATTTTACAGGTTATTACAGCCTCTATGTAAGTGAAATTAAGCCCAAAGTTATTAATAAGTAATAAAACTCAATATTTTTGTCCCAACTCAATTTTTATGCAAATCTTATTATTTACTGTGTCTATATGATCAAAAGCATTTCTATATATTAATATGAGAAAAAAAATAAAGAGAAAGAATAAAGAAAAGAAAAAGAGAGTAGAAAATAAAAGAGTGTAAAGCAGAAATAAAAACAAATGTAAGAGAAAGCTATAAGAAGTATATACAATGGAATATTACTTACTGTTTATATTAATAGAGTTAAAAATAAAACATGTTATTTACTATTATTTAGTTCTAATTATTGTTAGTTAGTTAAAGCATGACAGATTATTTACAAACAAGCATAAGCAGTATAATCAAGAAAGTATAATTAGGAATAGCATTTGAAGAACATATAAACTTTTTACAAGGAATAAATATGTTATTATTCCATTTATCATATTTTCATTACTCTTCTCTCCCTGCCCTCCCCCACCCTTTACCCACTACATAATCTAAATAGAATGTCATTGTTTAAACAAAGAAAAGAAGAAAAGGAGAAAAAAAAGAAAAGAAAATGTATCAGATTACTGACCTTACTTCTCTTTTTCAGAAAGAGAAACAAATTGAATAATAGCTTGTTATTAGTTCCTCAGATATTTTGACTGGTTATGAAACAAAACATTTCTTTGCACACAGAGAATAACTTTGATTAAATCTTTTTCAGAACATTTGTGGCTTTCTGGAAATGCAGGAACTATATTTAAAAAGATTAATAATGAAGTAAAATGATGAGAGAAAAAAAGAAAAAAAACATAGAACAAATCATTTGTTCCTTAGTCTCTTCTTCTTCTCTGAAGTCTTCCACGAAGTTTCAGTTGCCAGTCTCTTTAATGAAGGACTAGCCCATTCCATTTCCTCTATTTTATCCAAAATCTTATTTTTTGATAAACAGTAAAGCAGAGTCTAAGTCATCAAAATTTTAGGACCATCAGGAAGGAAGATTTTTAGCTTGGCAGGAAACAGAAGGTATGTTTTAAACTGTGCTTTTTTAAGCTCCCTTATTAGTGGCAGAAAAACTTTTCTTTTAGCTATTATCAAGGAAGAACAGTCATTGTCAAAACGCACAGTTGTCTCATTAATCTTAACAGGAGCTTTAGCCCAAGCAGATTTAAGAACCATCTCTTTATCAAAAGATGATAGAAATCTAACTATAACTGATCTAGGATAGTTTTTGTTAGAATTAGTATTAGCTATAGATCTATATGCTCTTTCGATACCAAAAGAGAATGCTTCTGGTAAGTCTAAAGTTTTAGGGAGCCATGTTGTTAAAAAAGAAGTAATATTGTTACCTTCAATATTTTCTGGCAGTCCAAAAATCCTAATGTTATTGCGCCTGGATCTATTTTCCAAGTCATCCAGCTTTGTTTGTAAATGTGTATTTTGTTTCAGCAGAAACTCAATGTTGATTTCCTCTTCTTGGATTCTATTTTCCATGTCATTCACAGCTTCTTCTATGCCTGTCATCTGGATCTTCTGTTGTTGCAGGTCTATATGTAACAAGTCTATTTGTTTTGTAGTTTTTTCTATGAAGGCATCAATTTTAGTATCCATTTTATCCATCTTAGCAGTAAGTTGCTGGATTATAGTTATCAGAGACTGAAGTTCTTTCTTGATGCTGGAGTCTTGAGAATTTGTCTTACTGGAACTCATTTTAGACTGATAAACTGACAGGAAAATTTCCAGTGTGATTTCTGACAGGAATATTGTTAACATTTCCTTTCTTTTTTAGATATAGTTCAAGAACTATATAAAACAAACATATTTAGAAAGAAAATTACTTCAAAAATTAATTTTTTTAAGTAATTAATTCCTGTCAGTGTAATGAAATTGGTGGAGCTGAAGAAATCTGCTGCTATCCTGTGTTCATCCTTGGCCATACCCCTAATTCAATTGGTATTCCTAAATGAATCAGAGAAAGTAGTAGGGTTAAAGTTAGAGAGGTTCTGAGTGTGGATAAACTGGTGGGAGTGTGGGGGGGTGAGGGAAGCTTGATGGGTGAAGGCAGGGAGGTGGTCTCCTAATGGGTCTGGTATGACACCAGATTGTATCACTTTATTGGGATGAGATACTAGGATCCAGTCTAGTTTGGAACCTGGGAGGTTGGTTTTGCTGGGTCTAGTGATAGTGTTAGTAAGTTGAGTGTAGTTAAATAGACTGAGTGACATGGTGGGGTTAGGGTTGTTGATTTTGTTCCAGTCTATATTTACATCACCCAATATGTAAGTTTCCAGTTTAATATTTGAGGAGGCCCAGGACAAGATGTCTTCCAGGGTGTTGGTGTTGTTACCTGGAGGAATATAGAGGGAAAAGAAGCAGATGCTTTTATGATTGTTAATTTTTAGAAGGTCTGCTATAAGTTCAGCATTATTAAAAGAAGGCTATGGAGTAAAGGACAGCTGGTTGGAGTAGACTAGTGCGACACCGCCACCTCGAGTACTTAGGCGGTCAGATCGAAGTGAATGAAATCCAGGGTGAAGGAATTCAGAGTCACTTATGTGAGGTTATAGCCAGGTTTCAAAAATGGCTACAATGTCAGGTGAGTCATGAGTGAGCCAGGCATGAAAGTGGGTTGTTTTATTTTTTAGGCTCTGGGCATTGATGGTAAGGAATTTGAGGTGTTTATTGGTGGAATTATTGTGGGAGCTAGTGTGGTTAGTAGGAGAGAAGTTTGGTCCTGGATTAGGGTGAATGTCACCGGCTAAGCAGAGGTAAGTCAGATAAGGAATAAGATGTTTTGGTTTGTACTTAGTCAGAAGTGTCTGGTAATGAAAAGTCCTGGGTTTGTAGTATTTATTAGTGATTGGGGAGAAGTTTTACTTTAAAGAGTAGGGAAGGGTGGAATGGAACAGAAGAGGCTGAGATGTTGTGGAAGTGTGCTGTGTGGGGGAAGTGGGGAGGCAGAGGTGGAGGGTGTAGATGGAAGTGAGTATAGTTGGTGGCATGGTATAGAGGAAGTAGAAGAAAGATTATTATGGATGTAAAAATAAAGGTTTTAGCAGTAGGAGAGTGCATGATAGGTAGGGCCTATTGGATGTAATAGAGAGGAGGTTAAGGGACTTAGGAGGAAAGGGGTGAGGTAGTGAGAGGCAGGTGGGGTGGAGGGAAAGTGTTGAAGATTAGCCGGGGGAGAGAGGGAGGGATGTTAGGAGGAGAATAAATGTGGGAGCACTGGGGGTGGGTGGAATTTGGGGGTATGGTTGGGGAGAGGAGTGAGCCCGCAGGGCAAATTGAGTGGGTCAGAAACAAGGAAATGGAAGAGCAAGTCAGCAAGGAACAATCAGTGAGGTGAGTAGTAAGCACAGAGCAGCAAGGCTCAGGAGTAAGGTGCAGTTCTGCTAAGAGAGACTGAGGGGGAGAATGGAGGCTACAGAAGGTAGGGCAGGGCAATAGAGCAAGTAGGATAGACAACTATCCAGTAGCTTGATTTACTTTACAATAAAGTATTTAAAATTAGGTTAATGCTGTCATCTAGTGGACAGATCAGTTAACAGCAGCTAATGGATGTCAACAGTCATGAAATTCAGGACATCTCAAGGCAGGATACACCAGGGAATGATATACACGCGGCAGGACAAAACTTTGGTTCTTTTGAGTGTTAGTACAGGTTCTGCTCAGGGGACCAGTACAGCACTGGAAAAGTAAGCGTTCACTTTAGATGGATTTCAACAGTCAGGAAATTCAGGATTCAGATATTGGTACAATTGTTTCATGCCACTCAAAAGTTGTACATATCTTACATGAACAATACCATTAAATACTGCTTATCCAAATGCAGTCAATAGACAACAACAATTCACAGACAAAAAAATGAAATGCCATTAATATTCTAGTCCCAAACTCAGACCAGTCTTTTCAGCTCATCGTCTTAGTATCTTCAGCTGTTAAAGTTAAATTTGGTTCATCCAACAGGTAGCCATTTTGACGAAGGTGTACAGATAGTCACTGAAGAAATGTTCACTATCGAAGTCTTTGAATCTTGTTCCATACCATTGCTCCCAGTTCTAAAAGTCCTGTCATTTGCATCCTCATCAGATTCTTCAGAGTATTCAGACTGGAGACAGTTGCTTTGGAGAAACAGCCTTGTTATTTTCTACCCGCCCTTGATGGCTCCTACAACCCTTCTTAGCAGGTTCTGATAAGATGTATCAAGGCCAAAGGTGTCTGCAGTGAACCATTTGGTGCAGATCCCACATTGTAATTCTATGTCTCCCAGCTGTCAAACATTCTCCTCATCCACTGCTGTCCGATTCTCTATCACTTTTTTATCATCTCCAGCAGCTTCCAGGGACTTAGTTTTCATTAGGTGCTTCACTTTCCAAGCTAGCAGCAACAGCATCAATCAGGGCAGCACCACCGTTTTCCATTTCTGTCCCACTGATATCTGCAGAAACGGGTGTAATTTCTCTCGGGGAGTAGAGGAAATTCCCTTCATAAGGGTGAAAAGGCAGAGAACTGGAGAGTGTTTGAAGAAGAAGATTATGACATTTTCATACAGGCTGCATTTTCTGAAAAAGATGACTGTACAGAAGTATCTATTCTGCTTAATTTAGCTGGGTCAGAAGCTATTGAAAGGAACCATTCATTTGTGTATGCACCTGCTGTCTATGAAGGAAAGAGGGAAACATCATATTGTTGTACAGGCTGAGTCAAGGGAGGACCCTGACTGCTTAAAATGTAAATTTAGAGAAATGTGTAACCCCCAGATGAATGTCACAATGGTGAGGCACATGATTTACACAAGGAATCAAAAGCCTGGTGAAACTTTGGCAGCATATATAACTGACTTAAGAAACAAAGCTAAAATATGCATATTTCATGATTTAAGGGATGAATTGATAAATGACAGACTTGTGTGTGGTATTAAAGATGATGCTGTGAGAAAGATTTTGCTTTGTGACAGTGCTTTAGCTTTGAATAAGACCACTGAGATTTGTCAGATATACAAGCTTAAAGAAAAGTCCACAAGTATGCTTACAATTGAGAATAGCTCTAGAAGGCACAGTGACATGCTCATGTTGATAGTATGCAGCATCCGGTTAAAAGAAACAGGCCCAAACACATGGCAGCAACTGTAGCCCCTGCATCACTCACTGGTAAACCCCAGAGCCTTCCAGCAAATTATAGAGTTTGCACAGTCTCAGTGAAGCGTAAGAGTGAGTCAGCAAACTCAAAGTATGGACCCCAATCCAGTTTCATTGGCAACTGTCATAATTGTGTTGGAAATTATGAATCTAAAAGGGAGAAGTGTTTAGCTTTTGGTAAACAATACCACAAATGCAATAAATGGAATCATTCCAAATGGTTTTGTAAAGCAAAAGGCCCACATTCTTTTATTAAAAGGGAACATTTTAAGAAACACGTTGATCAATTAGTGAGCTGCAGCCATAGTCTTTATGTTGATGGTGTGTCAATGCTTTATGAAACAGTTAATGCACTAGATTTAAGGGCAAAGAGTAAAGTATTTCGTACTGTTCGGATAAATGGCAAACCCATACAGCTCAAAGTTGACACAGGTTCCAAGTGCAATGTTTGGTCAGCAGAAACATGAATGATATACAAGTGTGGAGTCATCAGCATATTGTACTAGTGTTGATAGCGGTGTGGAGGTAGATATCTGATTAGTGAAAATATTAACTAGTAGTGGGCCCAGTATAGAACCTTGGGGAACCTCCAGATTTATAGGAAGTTCAGGGGAGATAGCAGAAAGCCATTTAATTGATTGGAAGCAATTACTGAGGTAGCTGGAGAACCAGGAGATAGTTGAGGTGAATAGGTTTAGTTCAGAGAGTTTATTTAAGAAGAGGGGCTGACAGTGTCGAAAGTTTTTGAGTGGTGAAGAAAAAGGCAAGACACTAGTTTATTGTGATCTCTAGCAGATGACATCAAAATATGTGTTGATACACTTGATTTGAACAAAGCAATAAAAAGGCATCATGGTCCAATGGGGCACAGTCAAAGAAGTTGCACCACCTATGCCAAATGCCACTGTTTTTTCTGTCCTAGATGCAAAGAGTTCATTTTGGCAAATTCAGCTTGACAAGAAATCATCATTGCTCACTACTTTCAGTACTCCATTTGGAAGGTACAGATTTTAGAGAATCCCATTTGGGATAAATTCTGCAAGTGAAGTCTTTCAAGATGCAATGGAGCAACTTTTTTTCCCAGTATCCTTGTGCTATTATAGTAGACAACATACTACTAGAAGGTAGTGGTGAAGCTGAGCATGACAGAAACCTCAGAGAAGTTTTGGAAAGAGCACGTCAAGTGAATCTTAAACTCAATTCACAGAAATGCAAATTCAGGCTACAGGAGGTTACTTATGTTGTCCATTAATTTATTAGTTCAGGCCTATGACTAGACCCTTCAAAACAAACAGCCATTCTCAAGATGCCAGCTCTAGACAATGTTCAAGTCCTGCAATGTTTCTTGGCATGGTTAACTATCTAGGCAAGTTCATACCTCTATAACTTTAACTATCTAGGCAAGTTCAAACCACTATAACTTTACCCAGCTAATCAACTTGCCTACTAGTCCCTCTAAAGACAGCTCCTCTGGAGCCATCCTGGACTGGATACTAGTCTCTCACCCCCATACTATCTCTGATAAAGGTACCCTACCTGACTCTCTCAGTGATCACCTCCCTGCCTTTGCTTGTCACTCACCTACCTCTCATAAATATATTTCCACGTGTTCTCTTGAAAACGTCAACCCTCAGTCCTTGTCTGACTCATAAAACATACTAGCTGGGCTCCTCTAAAATCCCTTGGATGACGCACTGATATACTTCAATACTACTTTCATCAACCTGTTAAATAGCTCTGCTCCCATTAGAACTAAAATACAGACCCCTGGTTAACCATTGAGACTATAACTTTCATGCACCTCCAGGACAAAGCATGGAAAAACTGCCAGAAACACAAATCTTCTTCCTCCCTAACTGACTATAACCAACTTTGAAACAAAGTCAAATAGCATATAGCCTGTGACGGAAAATTGTATTACTCTTTATTACAAAACAACCACAAAACTAACCCTAAAAAGTTCTGGAATAGGATCTCTACCCTCTTCCATCCTTGTAAAAACGTAAAACCCATGCCCTGACCCTCGCACCTCTGACCTCTCCTTAGCTACCCAATTTAACTCCTTTTTCATCGACTCTATAGCTAAACTCACTACATCTTTTACAAATAATATACCTACCCCACAATATCCTATCTGCCCTAATTCACCCTCTTCAAGCAACAAAACTTCTCAACTCTATCCTTTCACTCTCCAACCTGTTCCTATCGCTACCATAAAAAAACTCCTACATAATTTGAAGCCATGTTCAAATGCCCCTAATGGCCTTCCATCTAACTTCCTTAAGCTAACTGCCAGTGACATAGCTTTCCTCATCTCCATCCTAATAAGCCCGTCAGTCCAAGAATCCTATGTACCAATAGTCTGAAAGAAAGTCTTTATCATCCCCCTTTATAAAGTGTGAAAAATACTGAAATCTCTAACTTCCGGACATTTGCCATTCTCTCCTCTATCTCAAAAATCTTAGAAAAATCTACAACTACTGCCCTTACTTACTTGATGACATCTGCTTACCCCCACACAACATGGTTTCAGGCATGGACACAGCACCACCACCACTCTACTCTCCTTCCTCGAAACTGTCAATTCCACACGTGACTCCAGCAGTCTTGTATCTACTCTCCTACTCGATTTATCCAAGGCCTTCAATACAATTTCACACTACCTCCTCTTGTGTAAACTCTCTCATCTTAATATATCCACCTCCTCTATCAGCTGGTTCTCCAGTTACTTCTCCAATAGGCAGCAATCGGTACTTCCCCTTTCCTTACAACCCTCTCAGGAGTACTACAGGGATTCATATTAGGCCTGCTACTATTTAATATATTTATAAATGACTTCCACCAGTGTTTTCTAAATGCCAAGCTCATCCAATATACAGACAACTCTACAATAATCTGCTCTGCTGAAACCCTCCCCATACTACAGAAACTAATCTGAGAAGCCTTCCTATCAACTGAGAAATGGATGTTAAACAATCGTCTAGCACTAAATGCTTCCATATCCAGAATTATAATAGTCAACCCCTCAAAGTATACTAAAATTGACAAGAACTCTTTCTCCATAACTAGCCCAAACAGAACCCCCTATAGAAATCTTATTCCATACAAAGCTATTAGGTGTCACCATCAATGAACATGTTAAATTTGACACGCATCTCCAAGCAAATATAAAGAAAACTTACCAAAAACTAGGCTTACTCTACCATCACAACTGCTTCCTTACTCCCTCAACCAAACATGTCCTTTCTGCCACCTACCTCATACCTTCCGTCTTCTATGGTGCCCCCCTCCTTGCCAATCTCCAATCTGGTCTACTGACTAAACTAACTTCTTGATATAACAAAATCTCAGAGTTTGCCACTGGTGCCAAATCCTCCACTCACCACTGTAATGCCCTTCACAAACTAAATTGGCTTGAATTACACCATCATCGCTCCTTCATCCAACTTTCTTATACACATAAACTCATCTTTAAACCCTTTCTCTGCCCTTCCCTTGACTCCTCCCTCCAGTTGCATCAACCTGATAGACTGCTCAGGTCAAACATTCAAAACCTGCTCAAAGAACACAAACCTGCTCGAACTCCAGGCAAATTTCTTTTGTCCTTCACTGTATCCCAACTCTGGAATTCCCTAACTCCACAAAGTTGTACCACCAAAAACCACTCCACCTTCAAAACCTTGCTCCATTTCCACCTCTCATCACTCTGGGAATGCTTCTGCTCCCACCCCTTCTGACTCTTCTCTATTTAACCATATCCCACCTATCTCTCTTCTCTAATTTGTCATAACTCTGATCCCTCTCCTCTACTTGTCCACACCCTACCTATCTCTCCTTTTCAATTTTCACAATTTTGATCCCACTGTCTAGTTTCCTACTTAATTTTCCACCTATAATCTATGCTCTTTACTTCTTCCTTCTATACCTATATCTTCACTCTACCTATTAGTCATTAATTTCCCTCTTGTTGTTTTCTTGTTTCTTTTGTAATCTGACTTGAGAAGTTCACTTGTGTAGACTATGTAAATATATTTACATATAGATAGTACTTTGATTGGCCTGTAAAAGCATTTTATACTAATTTCTTTTGTTAGTTCATCTCTTATTTCACTGTATACTATAAATTTTACAAATTTTGTATACTTTGTAACATTTTGTTGGTGCTTTGTCCAATTACTTTATCACTTGTTTAACCTTGTTGGAGCTTTTCTCCCCAGGACTTCATTGAAAATGGGCTCCTTCTGCCCAATGGACTATCCTGGTAAACAAACTGTAAAATAAAATAAAAAATAAATTGAACCAACTGTCAGCACCGCTTAGAGAGCTGACACATAAAGATGTATCCTGGTCTTGTTAGAGCAACACCAAAGGGCATTTGATGTCCGGAAAAAGAAAATTGCTTGTACAGCAAGGCTTAGATACTATGATGTTTGCAAACTAGTTACTCTTTCATGTGATGCTTTGAAATTTGGTCTTGGTGCAGTCATTCTACAAGAAGGTCAACCTGTTGCCTGTGCATCGAGAACTCTCACCCAAACTGAAATGCAGTATGCTCTGATCGAGAAAGAGCTTTTGGGAATTGTGTTTGCATGTTTGAAGTTCCACGATTATGTTTATGGCAGACCTATCCAGATTGAAAGAGACCACCAACCTCTAGTCGCTAACTTGAGAAAGCCTATGCATACAGCTCTAGCCAGATTGCAATGCATGATGTTTAGATTGCAAAAGTATAGTTTCACTCTTGTCTACAAGAAAGGCAAACATCTTTATCTTGCTGATACATTGTTCAGATTGTGGGAAAACACCACAGAACAGCATGAGAATGGGATCCTTGATTTTGAAGTCATGGAAGTGAGAAAGTTTTCTTCCACACATCTTGATGAGCTGAGAGATCCCACCAATCCAGTTTTACAAAGGTTCAACCACTTTATCAATCAAGGATGGCCATCAAAGCAATCTAGTTTACCTCAAGAAGTGCAACCCTATTTTCCATACAGAGATAATATTTTGTCTGACAATGGTATCATTATGAAAGGTCCGAAAGTAATTGTTTCAAAGTCCTTGCAACCAGAGTACATTACTATCTTGCTTTGCAGTCACCCAGGAACTCTACCAAACGAAGGGTGAGAGGTCTAGTATTTTGGGCTTGTATGTCGCAAGACATTGAGAAAGCACTATTATCTTTTTCTTTGTGTAATAGTACAAAGTCACATCAAAAGAAAGAACCACTTCAGCTAAACCAGATTACTGAACTACCTTGGTTGACAGTAGCCATTGACATTTTGAGTGGAATGGTCAACGTTATTTGGTGTTAGTAGATTCTTACTTCAATTGGTTTGAGACTGACCTGCTTCCTAACCTAGCATCCATTACTGTCATTACTAAGATGGTGTCATTTTGCAGTCCATGGTAGTCCAAACAAAGTTATTTCTGACAATGGCATGTAGTTTATAAGCCAACACTTCAAAAGATTTGCCGAAGAATGGGAGTATACTCATGTCATGAGTAGCCTAAATTATCCACGCTCAAATGGTTTGGCAGAACATGCAGTTCAAAGTGCAAAACAGTTACTAGAGAATTCAAAATGAGACAATAGTGATTTTTTCTTGAATCTCTTGAAACTCAAAAATGTCCCTCATGATAAACATCTTGGTACACCTGCTCAGAGACAACTGTTGAGATAAACAAGAACCACATTACCAATCAGTAGTCAATTGTTGGTTCCATGTGTCAAGAACAACAGGTCACTGAAAACCAATCTGTTGAAGAAGCGTTTAACCCAGAAGTCTTACTATGATAAGACCAGCAAATCACTCAAACCATTACAAGAAAGAGAAGTTGTAAGGATGGAAACATTCAAAGGTTATGATCGGACTGGTGTCGTGAAGAATATATGCCCAGAGCAAGGAGCAGAGTTTAGGCAGAATCAGAGTGATTTGATGCCAGTGTCCAAGCCTCTACCACAGCACATAGCCTATGAGAAAGACTCTCTATCTCAGAGTGAGTTGCTTGGTGTTCCAAATCCAGAGGAAGTTCCAGAGAATATTCCTGTTCCTGTGATAAATCCAGAAGTTCCTGATATGAGTTGTTCACTGAAGACTGTCCCTGTTGCTAAATTCAGTACAGATTGTTATGTTATGAGATCTGGTCATATCTCCAGAACATGTAACAGATACATGGCAACTTGGGCATGAACATTGTGTTTGTTTCTAATGTCTATAATAATGCATGGCTAACTCTAATGTTTTTACCAAGGGTAATCTTTTTAAGATGGAGGATATAGATCAATGTGTGTGTATGTATCTTTAAGAAGCTATCTGAGGGTTTGCACAAGTGTATAAATACTGAGCACATGCAAGTCTGATTGCCATTTTGTAGTAAGCTGTTGCGATGTAAGCATATATGTATGTAACGTCTGTCTGTTAACCAGTTCATTCATATTTTATGATGCTGTTATCCATCATGATGTATTTCTGTGTATTAAAGCATGTAAACGAAATACCTTGCCTGCTTGTCATCTATGTTAGAAAGGGATGAATGACACACACCAGCTTTTAGACTGTTGCTGCTAAATCTCCAAGAATAGCCTTCATTCTAACATTGGACAATGCATGTTTCTGGACAGCATACCTTTATTTAGCCATCCTGTGCTATTGAGTCACATCTAACATATAGAGAGACCTCGTAAAAATTTGTTACCATCCACAGACAGTACAAATGGAGAGCAAAAGTAGATTGCTAGGATTTCTTGTATAACACACACACACACACACACACACACATACACACACACACACACACACACACACACACACACACACACACACACACACACACACACACACACACACACACACACACACTACAAATAGGTTCTTAAGTTTGTAGCTGGTTACTAAGCATGTGGTCAAGTAGACTTAGCCCAGTTTCCCAATTGCCCTAGAACACTATTTCAGTAAACTTGCTCAGAGTCAAGCATTAGACCAATTTAGGCTGATGAAATCAATCCCTGGAATACAGAAAGCAGTTCATTACCCACAGTGCTTTGCACAAAGTGACATATTTATGGCATAAACCCACGACCCACAAGCAAATTAGAGTTGGAAGTCTACCTACTGTATGTCTTTTTTGAATTGGAGGAAAACAGAGTAGATGGTGAAAAATCTGTGCAAACACATGGAGGATATGTAGACTCTGTACAGAGAGTACGCCAGCAAAGAATCGAATCTGAGAATCACTTGTTGGAGGTAAAAATGCTACTCAGTATCTCAATGTGCCACCACATTTTCTACACTGCAAAAATCCAAAAATTACAGTATTGACCAAAGACCGACTTATACAGTCTGAGAAAAAATGATGTTCATCATTCCCACAGGTGCAGTAACCTTTAGGCTATGTGGGCATGCTGTGCCCAGGACACAGTAACTGGCTATCATCCAAAAGCTCTGGCTAATTGCTACACTCTGACACTGACTGCTAATTGAGCAGCCATACAGAGTTAAAATCAACATTGAAAGTGAAGAATCTTAACTACTTTCTTGGCACCTCATGAAGAAGCACCTTAGTAACAGCAGACAGCCTTTAGCTTTATTCTGGCAGATAAATCCCCAGTGAACCCTTCCACACATAATATTGCCTTTTGTAAATATATTTTATTAAACCTATTCAGTGGTTCCTAAAATGCATATACATCCAACATTTGCATCGTGTGGAATTTCAGTTTCCAGTCTTGTGCTTTGTATAAAAGGAGCTCCCCTGGTGGAAACCAAAAATACAGGCAAATCCAGGTCTCCCCTTTTCTCCTCTACCTCGAAACTAATCTGTAACTACAGACAACTCCTATTTCACTTGGTAGGAGAGGGGTGGTAGGCCTGTGGAATGTTTCAGACTGACCAAAGCACATTAGTGTCAAAGAGATGTGGGCTGTAATCCATACCTTAAAATCTCATTATCATGTAACTAGTCTAGTCCAGATACAAATTTGCTGTATCCATGACTATTTGTAAGCTTCTGAGCTGTGCCAAAAAGTCTGCTCTTCAATTTTTTCTTTAGATCTGCTAGTTCTCTCCACTCCTGCACTTTTACTAGCTTATTAGTCTAGCACTTTAGCAGACTTCTTGTAGCGATTATTGTAGCACACAAAAGTGCTACCAGCACTAAACATTCTACTACCAAACAGCTCCAGTACTTATTATTAATGCCCACCCCTCCGGGTATGTCTAAAGGTTAGTTCCCTGTGCTTTCTCCTACTAATCTTTTGAACTTGGGCTTCCTGAGGCAATGTAGCAACTGCCCTCAAACCAGACTCCTCGCAGGTATGGCAAGTGCCAAGGCCCAAAAAAGTGGTTGGCACACTATTTTAAACAACAAAGAAAGAAAATGGATAATCAAATTGTGTGGTTTGTTCAGCCCTGGTTTGAATGAACATCTCTAAAACATTTTTAATAGGAATCCACTGTTTAGTAGTGATTTGATGGATATCTCTTTAATATAAATATATCATTAACAGGTATTTATTATACACTAATTATTTGATTGATGTGTTTAATTTGCTATATATACCACTGTTCTGATGTGATTTCTTCTATTTCTAAATTTGATTTATGCACCGAAGAAGGCTAATGCAGCCAAAACTGGTTTGCTTGCTTTTAACAGGGCAATTTTGTGCTGGATTTATGGTGGTCTATACTCCTAAATTGTCTTGATATGTTTATTTAATAAATTTATATTTTTTGGCAACTTCCACTGGTGCTGGCCCTTTATCTTGGTTTGAATGTAGCAACTGCCTCATGTACACTGACAACAATCTCCTCTTACCTCCCAATACTCAAACTTGCAAGAGGTGCATTTATATATCCAAATTAGAAGCCACACATTCTCCAGCACGACTGGAACAGCTGGTCAACAGAAGAAGGTCAACACTTGCACTACACCACATGGAACACACAGCCCTCCAGTACACACACCAGCACTGCCTTCACATAAAAACACAAAACACACACCCACCTTTGCAGATGCTCTCAATAAAAATCTACCCAAACAGCAGAGGCCTCCAAGGAAGACATGTACTCGACCACCAGAACACAATACTAATTACGAGACACATAACTCTCCTAAACAGTGCGCAACTCAACCAAAGCCCCTAAGGCAAAACAGCATGCCCAGCATACTAGTCATAGGTGACTCGATAGTGAGGCACACTAATATCCCACTCAGTAGGTTTAATAAGGAGAAAGTAACTGTCAGCTAGCTGTCACGTGCCAGGATCCAACTCATAACACACACACTCAAGTCCCTCAACAACAGGTACAAATATGACTCTGTCATTGTACATGTGGGTGTGAGTGACCTGAGATGTACCTCCCTAGACTACATGAAAAGAGACATGGAGGAGCTCTCAGATTATGCAGCCCAGGCGGTTATGACTTTAGCACTGAGCAGCATCCTACCATCACCCAGAGAGATACCACGGTACAAGCAGAAGACAATTGATTTCAACAATTGGCTAAGTTTCTGGTGTCATTCCAAGGGGATCCAGTATCTGTCTGCCTGGGATGACATGACTGACAGATCTCGATGCTTTGCGAGAGATGGCCTGCATCTCTCACCCCTGAGGTTTCAGATACTGGCCAAGGCTCTTGCCACCCCTGTAATGCCTTTTTTAGGCTGTGTTCCAAAGATGAAATTACCACCATAACAGCTACTAACAAATGCAATCTGAGGGTCATGCTGCTCAATGCTAGAAGTCTAAATCTCAAAATGCACTTGCTCAAAGCAGTCCTTAAAATGGAGAACATTGACATTTGTGCTGTAACAGAGACCAGGTTCAAAGCAGCACTGCCAGGTTATAACTCATTCCACACCTTTCAGTCCCAGAACTTGTACCAAGGCTCTAAAGGTGGTGGTGTTTCCATCCTCATAAAGGAAGCGCACACCTCCAGAGTGGTAGCCCAACGTAATGCATCAGAGATATTTCATTTGCAGCTAACACTGGGTAAGACAGCGATTCAGGTCGTAGCTTGCTATAGGTCCCCAACTATGTCCCATGACTCACACTCCACGTTTCTAAGCACCATGGAGAATATTAGGGTCTAACCTAACACTCTCATACTGGGAGACTTCAACTACCCCTTTGTTAACTGGGAAAACTACTCATGTACCAATACACTTGCCAAATGTTTCCGGGAATACATTAATTCCAATGCCCTGAACCAGCTAGTTCTTCCCCTCACCCTCATTAGAGGTAGCAACATCCTTGACCTGGTCATTACTAACATGGGAAACCATTGCTCTACACCAGTAGTCAACTCCTCCCTGGTTAGATCTGACCAAAAACTAATCTCTCCCATGCCCCCCCCCCCCCCACAAAGGTAACCACCATGAAAAACTTCTCAAAAGCTATCTTTGCACTCCAAAAAACAGAGGCGGCTAACTTCACAGCACCCATGTAAATGGAGAATAGTTGAATGACTGCTGAATCATTTACCAATGTACTGTATGAACACAAACACAACAAATGCATGGATCTCACCATACCCAATAGAACCAAGATGGTCTCCTCCAAAAAAAGATATCCAGTCTGGTGGTCCCCTGCCATAAACAAACTACAACAGAAGGAAGAAAGTGATGCAGATAAGGTGAAGTCCTAAGACTGGAAAACCCCCCCTTATCAGCCTCAACAAAAAGTTGAGATCCCTCATCAAATCCTCTAAAGCAAGCTATGAAAACAGAATTGCAGTAGATAGTAAAGACAACCATAAGGCCTCCTATACTTATGTAAAGAATCTTCACGGCTATATCCAGATTTGTGCTGAGCTACTGCACAATGGTACCTCCTATACCGAGGCAACAGATATTGCCAATATACTGGCCAACAGATTCAATGCCAGCTTTACCCCCCCCCCCCCAAAGAACCAATCACAATACCAGTAAATTGCCAAGCACCCAGAATTACTGCAGCACATGTTAAAACAGTACTGTCCAAGGCCAAGAATACAGCTTCTATAGGACCTGACAATATCCCTGGTTGTGTTCTACATGAACTACAGAGTGAACAGGCACCACACCTGTGTGCCCTGTTTAATCACAGACTCACCTCAGACTTTGTCCCTATTGAATGGCACACTGCTACAGTCATCCATCTCCACAAAGGAGGAGTGACTACAGACCCTGGGAACTATCACCGCATTGGCCTGACAAGTCTGATATGCAAAGCTATGAAATGCATCATCATGGACCTAATAAACAAGGCTATAAGGAATCTTCAGACTGTGGATCCCACACAGTTTGGTTTTGTGAAGGTTAGATCATGCCTGCTCAACCTGATTGACTTCTTTGAGTCAGTCTCCAGAGCTGTGGATAAAATTAAGTTGGTTCATACAACCTACATTGATCTGGCCAAGACCTTTCATACCATTCCCCACTCCAGAATCATAGAAAAATTCACTAAGCTAGGCATCAACCCCTATATCACTAGGTGGGTTGCAAACTGGCTCACAGATAGAACCCACAGTCTGAAAGTAGCTGAATCCAAGTCAGATTGCTGACCAGTCACGAATGGAGTCACACAGGGTTCTGTCCTGGGTCCTCTCCTGTTTGGTATCTACTTCTCTGAAGTCCAGGCCAACATGAAGGGACTCTGGCTAGCAAAGTTTGCAGATGATTACAAGTTGGGAGCTATTATTAACTCCCCAAGTGATGTAGACATCCTGCAGAAAGGCTTCACGGACACCAACAACTGGTGTCAGAACCATGGCCTTAATGTCAATGCAAAAAAAATGTGTCATCATCCCCTTTGGGAAAAACTAATTTCCCATAAAATACCACATCAATGGTAGTCCACTGAACACAGAAAGTGTTATAAGAGATCTGGGAACACAGATTGACAGCAACCTCTCTTTTGACCACCACATTGCCACTGTGGTCAGAAAATTCTTCTATGTGGCACATCTCATTACTAAGAGTTTTGCATCCAGGAAGAAAGAGGTCATTGTCTCCTTCCACTCTTTCCTTATTATGCCAGTCATCAAGTGCAATGCCCCATTTGGCATTTACCTCACTAGACACCTGCAACAACTGGAGAGGCCACAAAAGTACCTCACAAAGATGATCCTAGGCCTTAAACACTTGTCCTATATGGACAGACTCAAAAAACTCCAACTATTCTATGTCTCATATCACCTACTTAGAAACAATCTCTGCTTGACTTACAAAGCCATGTCTGACTCAGCTCTGTTAGAAATGCTACATCTAAGGAAATCCCAATCCCTCCACACCACATGCTCCAGAGACCTCAACCTCATTACCACAATCAACAGAACATGCTGGAGGGACAGGTTCATAACCCAGAGACTGCCCATGCTATGGAATAAACTTCCCATATATGAATGGATTACCTATGAACCTATGATTACCTATTAACCTATATATGTCAAACATAGTACCTCACCAGCTTTCTTCAAGAGAAATGTTGATGAGTGAGTGGGAAATAGAAAATTCACCCCAGGGATCACTCCAGTGGCTCTACTTGACAGAGGCACTGGGAACTAATGTTGGGTGGCACTATTCCAGGGTAATCCTGTGGGCTAGGCTTGTAAAGGCTCCAGGGCCAATAGCCTAGTACACACCTATGAACTCTCCAGGTGTTTGCAGACAATACCACAGTGACATTGCTCATAAACAAGCAGGGGGGGCACCAGGTTGTGCTCTCTGTGCAGGCTGGCTGTGATGGCTTGGGGTATAGCTCTTCAGCACTCCTTAACCATCCAAGCATCTTACATTCTATCAGAACAAAACATAATATCAGACAGGGTGAGCAGGATCAGGACAGACCCTCATGAATGTAAATTGAATGGGGGGTGGGGTCTTCCAGGAATTGATACAGCATTTGCCTCCTGTCAGAACAGACATCTGAGCAAATTCTGCTCCAGGGCTCCTGGCAAGCAAGTATGGAAAACAGATACATTTTCATTCCTGTGGATGGTGATGTTTCTTTATGTATTTCTACCCTTTTCACTGATATTCAGGGTACTAGAGTTACTTAGCAAAAATCATTGTAGTGACTCCTTTTTTGCACATGCAGCATTGGTTTTCCCTTTTAATGGATTTGACTAAAGGCAATTACACTCCAGTCTCAATCATCTTCAACTAACTGCCTGGATAATTGCATTTTAATTACTTTTGGAGACCTCTTTCTAGGGTACATGCAGTAGCTACTATCAATGGCAAAAAAAATGATACTAGAAGATTTTATAATGGTAAATGTAAAAGATTTTCTAGTTAGTTCCTAGACAATAACTAGTGGCTTATAAGGGATTATATACCATTAGTGCTCAAACATTGTGTGAGCTACTATCCTTCGGCCTCTGTTATGCCTCTGTAAAGATACATCTTGTGGTCATTTCAAAATGCCTGCCCATGGAGCCTCCACTTTCTTCTATGTTTTTAGTGAAACAGTTTCTTAAAGGAGTTTTATATCTGAAACATCTTTGTAAGCAGGCTTCTCCTTCCTGGGATATTAACTTTGTGCTGGGAAAGTTAATCTTTCTTCCATGTGAACCTGCTCATCAAGCAGTCGTAAGGCTCATTACATGGAAACTCTTCTTCTCATTTCTCTGAAACTTGCAAGAAGAGTATCTGAATTGCATCCTCTTATAGTAAGTAAACATCTGTTCTACCAAAGAGATATGGTATCATTAAGAACAAATCCCTCATTTAGGCCCAAGGTTCTTTCAGAGTTTACTTAGAATCAAACCATCAATTTTCAAATGTTCTATGAGGCACTCAGAACCAAGGAGAAATGATTCTGCATACTCTTGACATGTATAGGCAGCTCAGGTATAATCTTGACAGAAATAAGTCCTTTAGAAAATCTGATCAGATATTTGTTTCTTATGTTGGGATAAAAAAAGGACAACCATGTTGAAATGGACTGTTTCCAAATGACTATTCTTAGCTTTTGTCTATTGTTATTCCATTGTGGTAAACCAGTTCCAGGCAGTATGAAAGGCTCATTCTACTATAGCCTTGTCTTCTATGGCATATTGGAAATGGGGCATACTCTAGAAGTGTTTTAGAGGCAGCTACATGGTCCTTTGTACATACCTTACAAGATATTACAAACTGGACTATCTTTCTAGTCATCATAGTAGTATTGGTATTCTTAGTGGTACTCGTAGTCGTATTAGTCATATTACTAGTAGCAGGAGTAATAGTGGTAGTAGTCATAGTAGTACTCATAGTAGTAGTAGTAGTAGTAGTAGTCATATTAGTAGTAGCAGGAGTAATAGCAGTAGTAGTCATAGTAGTACTCATAGTAGTAGTAGTCATATTAGTAGTAGCAGGAGTAATAGCAGTAGTAGTCATAGTAGTACTCATAGTAGTAGTAGTAGTCATATTAATAGTAGCAGGAGTAATAACAGTAGTAGTGATAGTAGTCATAGTAGTACTCATAGTAGTGGTAGACGCAGCAGCAGCAGTGGTACTAATAGAGCTAATAGTTTTTCTTTTTCTTCCCTAAAATATGCATAAGACGTTGATAGCATGATGTAAACAATGAAAGGTGGAATGGTCATCATAAAATCAAATACCAAAAGAGAATAAATAATGGCCAATATAGTTATTTATGAGGAAAAATGTTATGTGCAAAACTGCAGCCAAGCCCATTTACTATATACTATATATTAAGGAATGCACTTTTAAAATAACTTTTTGTGTGTATTTGATATTTGATAGAATTTAGATCTAAAATGTCCCAAGCATATTTTATTAAATGGTATATTTGGAAAATAAAGTATTGTTGTGTAGATTACACTTGCTCGTACCAGTAGATGTTCAGATTCCTCACTGCTACAGTAGCCTCAAGGCTACTTGGGTGATATGCTGTCCAGGACACAACAACCAACCAGTTTTCAAAAGCTTTATCTTCCTCCCACTCCTTCAGTCTGACTGCTGATTGGCTAGCCCTTAGGAGACAAAATCAGCAGTCTGATTAAAGAATCTTTAGGACTTTCTTGCCTAAAAGTATAGAAGAAAAGCACTCATCCTGAACCACTTAAAGAAGTTTGTAATGATAAACACTTTTGTATCCCAGCAAGTAGCCATATACGAAATAGGGCAATAGAGGGTCGGTGCAGCTATTCCACCTGTGAGGAATTCAAATATCTTCTGTTATGGGTGAGTGCAACTTATACAACTATACTATATCCATCATTCTCACTACTACAGTAGTGTTTATGCTAAATGGGTTGATTTCCAAAGCTCACTCAGCCTGGAGGGAGAAAGGATATGGATCCAGGAGCCCTCGGCTAATGGTCTTAGCAAAGATTGCCCATATTAGTACGGCTGCTATTGCTACTACTACTATAAGTGCTGTTATGCTATTGCTATTATTACTGTTGTTGCTGCTACTACTACTGCTAATAATAATACTGCTACTACTAATATTACTAGTACTGCTACTATTACTACTACTGCTGCTGCTACTACTACTACTACTAATAATAATACTGCTACTACTAATATTACTAGTACTGCTACTATTACTACTACTGCTGCTGCTACTACTACTACTAATAATAATACTGCTACTACTAATATTACTAGCACTGCTACTATTACTACTACTGCTGCTGCTACTACTACTACTAATAATAATACTGCGACTACTAATATTACTAGTACTGCTACTATTACTACTACTGCTGCTGCTACTACTACTACTAATAATAATACTGCTACTGCTAATATTACTAGTACTGCTATTACTACTACTGCTGCTGCTACTGCTACTAATACTGTTACTGCTACTGCTGCTGCTTTTACTGTTATTGCCACTACTAATACTACAAAATAAAACAGCAATCCAACCTAAACACAGATTGAAGATTTAAAATAAACATGTTTAATAATTGCTAAAACAATAAAGGTTAGCGCTTTCACACCCGAGGGTGCTTCTTTAGACCATATTATCAAAAAACACAGAAATCGTATGTAATAAAACCAATTATGCATCAATCAATAAAAAACACTCTCTCATTAAGCAGTCAAGTGCTAGGCAACCTAACAGCTATTAGTGAGGGAGATCCCTGGACATCAAAACAGTTTTCAAAGAAACCTTCCCATTTAATTTGGGTGGTTTATCAGCCTGTAAGTTGATTATCCACTGTAGCTCCCTCACCTCTGTATAATTCCTTAGATCACCTCCACGCAAACTCCCCTTCACCATTTCTATAACTTTAAACTTAAAACTATGTGTGGAGCCAACTTCTAAAGTATGTTTAGCTAGAGCACTTCTAATATCCCCCACCTGGGTGCTGTAAAGATGTTCCCTTATCCTTTCAAAAAGTGAACAGTTGATTTTCCCTACATAAAAACTCTTGCATATAATGCAGGAAGCAAGATAGACTATGTTAGCTGTACGACAATCTGCTAAAAGTCTAAATGTATATACAATTCCTGTAGATGGATGGGCAAATGTATTCAATGTATCAGTATATCTGCATAAACTACATCTTAAACTTGTCTTTGTACCTTGAGTATTATTGGGGGCTATTGTGGGTGCGTGATAAAATCTGTAACATAGCTGTCTCTTCAAAGATTGCTTGTTTTTATATCTAAGACATGGCCTATTACCTACTACATTTCCAATTAAACCATCTATCTGAAGAATGGACCAATTACTCCTGATAACTCTCTGTATTACTTTTATATCCCTTGTATAATGCAACATTATGGGTACTGTATTCTGACCTAATGCCCCATTTCCTTCAGAAGTGGAGACACAATCCACATGTCTGGGAATTTAAAAAAAAAAAGGTCTTGCCTTATCAGTTCTCAATCCTACTGCTGACATACAGGCATCATCTATTTCTTTAAAGCTGTACCATCTCTCTCCCTAAACTCAGTTCTCAAATTAATCAGATCCTTATGAAACCTATATTACAGGTTATTTCATCTGGTCATACATGGATTTTGACCCTTTAAGATATTTTTTATAAATATATGCAGGGTTCATACTATGTTGTTGCAACACTGCATTACGTCTGCTGGGTTTCCTAAACAACCCTGTACTAAAGAGGCCATTCACATCTTTATCAATGTGTCAAATATAAAAAAACAATGGAGTTCAGAGACTGATGACTGGTAAATTTCAGAAACAAAGTTGTACTATGTAGGTACTGTATAAAGTCTTACAAGTGTGCAAAGGACCCTCCCCACAGCAGAAAAAATGTCATCCATAAACCTTCTATAAAACAAAATGTGTTGTATAAATTCATGTCCATTAAGCACATATTACTGTTCCCAAACTCCTACTACTATGACTACTGCTGTTGTTTCTACAACTACTACTACTAATATATCTACCTTATGAACATTAGATCGATTGAAGTGCACTCACACACCTTATATTTTCTTCAGGTCTTGTATACTGTACTAGAAATAATTACCATACCATAATATTTCTTCATCATCCACTTCTCTGCTTTCATTTCCAGTTTCTTCCTTTTTTCTCCATCTTTCCTGGATATTCTTGTAATACTTATCATTGATAAGTATTATATCAGCAGTTCTGCCACTTCACTATGTTGCTGTAATCTAGTAGCCAGTGAGTACATACTTTTGTTTGCATGTATAAAAAAGACTTGTTAGAACAAAACCATGGTCTGTGGGCTTACATTGGTGAAAATAAATAATATATTTGGATTAAAACCCTGTGTGCTGTCTTGTTTGTTAGTCGGTGATTTATATACACACATATATGTGTGTGTGTGTGTGTGTGTGTGTGTGTGTGGCAGCTGATCAAATGAACAGCTATGGCAACATTCAGACCATTAAAGTTATTATGTCAAAACAACAAACATTGACAGGTTCTGAGCATGCTGTGGGGTTTTCTTCAGAGTGGAGTAAACAAAATCCAATTTTTTTGGGGGGGGGGTGGGAAAGCCTCCATGCATCCTCCCTTGCTAAATGGATCCCTATCTAAATACTGAGCATTCAAAACAGTGAAAATTATTATATTGAACTGGAAATATCAAAATCCCGGAACATAGAGGAAGCAAGACTTTGTGTGCGGGACAATGAGGATTGGGGTTTTCTTCCCTTCACAAACCAAAAACCGGCCAGCACTCCACATCAGCAATACAATACACTTTCTTCCTTTTTGTATTAGGTTGAATTTATTGTTGTACGTTGATAACAAAAATGTAATAAATGAAACACAATTTAAATTTAGAAGTTCTTTTTCTCCCCCAATAAACAAATATGTTGCAGTATTTTAGCAGAATATACTTAAAGATTTGCATTTTAATTTAATATGGGATCTAAGAAAAATATTTCTATTGCATAGTATAATACTTTACATTCTTTTCAAGCTAACCACAATATTGTGATAAATAGTGCTGATAAAGGTGGGGCAATTGTGGTGTGACATTAGTCCCTTTATTTGCAAGAAGCTTATGATCAGCTATTGGATTTTTAATTCTGTCAGATGATGGTTTTGGACCCCACTTTACAGTTTAGGAAAGATATTGATATATTTTTATCATTAGCTTTGGAAGAAGGCATTATTTAAAAAAATACAGTTTATCATCTTATAGTTCAGGATCCTTCACCTGAATATGTTTATATGTTGCCAAAGGTACATAAAAATTCAACATATTTCCATGGAGGCCTACAGTTTTGGACTGGGATTTTTTTACTTTGCCACTTTCAGCATTTTTGACTGAATATTTAAAACCATTGTTGGTGGGGGTTAGATTCCAGATTCAGGATACTACTGCATTCTTTGGATGGCACAGAGGTGCAGCAGTAGTGTTGTTGTCTCACAGCAAGAGGTTTTCCAGTTCACTTCTTGGCTGGAGTGCCTTCTGTGCAGAGTCTGCATGTCCTCCCTGCATTCATGTCGGTTTCCTCCAGGTGCTCTGGTTTACTCCCATATTGAAAGACGTCTCTGGATCATTTCTTCCCCTACCGTCTCTTAAAATTGGCTTCGTTCCAAGTCAGACTTTCCCAGTTAACAAATGTTAAATAAATAAATTCTTGAATATATTGCAAGAGGCACAATTGGAAACTCAGTGGCATATGTGTACATTGGATGTCAAAGCATTATACATGAATATTCCACATTGAGCTGGTCTACTGGCAATAGAGTTTTGCTTGGAAAATATTCCTCTATATAGCCCTGGGTTAAACACCTTTCTAGTTTGTTTAGCAGAACACGTGTTAACTAGGAATATGTATTACATCAATGGTGATTGCTATTTGCAATTAAAAGGCACAGCTATGGGAGTGTCCTTTGTGCCTATTTATGCAGATCTGTTTATGGGGTTTTAGAAGAAGAATTTATTAATGATGTTAGTCATAACATTTATTTAGAAAAAATCGACATATAGTGCCATTATCTTGTTGGCTGTTGGGTGATATGGAAATCTGATATTATCTGTCTGCAAGAATATTTGAATGATAAAAAATGGGGGTTACAATTTAGTTTAAATTATAATTTGAGTCAGATCTCTTTTTTTTATTTTAAGGTGGCTAAACAAGTTGATGCACACTGTCTACCTCTTTATTTCAGAAGGAGTTTCATTATAACTCCCTTCTAAATGCTACTAGTTGTCATCCACCCCATATAATTAAGAATATGCCTAAGTCCCAATTTTTAAGGGTTAAGAGGATGTGTTCCTCAGCTAAGGAGTTAGATAAACATAATGTAGAACTTACAGCAAGATTTTGGGCTACATGTTATAAATTGGACGATATCCATCATAGACATAATTTTGCTAGTTAATGAATTGTGTTATTTCAATATCGATAATTTAGATATTTTTAATTGGTTGATTAATTTATGATGGTTTAATTATTGATTTGGTACTGTTAATGTTATCTGATAAAGTCCGTGATATTATAGATGAAAACACATTGGTCTTAGAGAGTTTATGTTGTCAGTATTTTAATTCTGGCCATTGGAGTGGAACTTTAATTTTGGGGATGGAAGATGTATATGTGTGTGTGTGTGTGTGTGTGTGTGTGTGTGTGTGTGTGTGTGTGTGTGTGTGTGTGTGTGTGTGTGTATATATATATATATATATATATATATATATATATATATATATATAAATATTAATATAAATATAAATATAAACATAAACAAGTACAGGGAAAGTGTCCAAATCAACTGATAATCACAAAAAAAGACACTAAACGAACTCAGGCAGCAAACTGATACCACAGGAAAACGTCTCTTTCAAGTGAAGTGCTAGAATTAAGCTGAAGCTGAAGCACTAATGAAAAAGTTTTTAACGCTTTATTTTACATCCGTTTTCGTCCACACTTCTTCAGAATGACAAATGAGAATACAAAAAGACCCAGGATACCCTGCTTTTTATACAAGTACTAATTAAAATATCTTAATAGATTAATTAATCTCTTATTCAATTAAAACAGCTTGAAAATGCACTTTAAAATAAATCCAAAAATTCAGGTCTTAACGACATGGTTTACATAGCACCCATTCTAAAATTGAAAGCAGCCAAACTTTGATATTGTGACATCAAAATCATCAATAACTTATTCATTATCTACCATTTTATATTTATTATTCATGTTTTATAATATTTTAGGTTAGAATACGTTGATTGTGCTGATACATATTCACTATGGTAATTTTAAGGAGAATACAAGCATTGTTTGCTACATAGTTTTGACACTGAATTTTTGGATTTATTTTAAAGTGCATTTTCAAGCTGTTTTAATTGAATAAGAGATTAATTAATCTATTAAGATATTTTAATTAGTACTTGTATGAAAAGCAGGGTATCCTGGGTCTTTTTGTATTCTCATTTGTCATTCTGAAGAAGTGTGGACGAAAACGGATGTAAAATAAAGCGTTAAAAACTTTTTCATTAGTGCTTCAGCTTCAGCTTAATTCTAGCACTTCACTTGAAAGAGACGTTTTCCTGTGGTATCAGTTTGCTGCCTGAGTTCGTTTAGTGTCTTTTTTGTGATTATCAGTTGATTTGGACACTTTCCTGTACTTGTTTATCTGTTGTCATTTGGATGAAATCTTTGGGCAGCTCTAATACTGATAATTCTCAGCGTAGTTCTGAAGTGGGTGAACTACGCAAGTTGGTGGGGCAGCTGACACAGCTGGTAGGTCTGCTGACGCCTTTGAGCCAATCGATGACCACGCTGTTATCGTCGCTACCTCCCTGAGATAACCAGGAAGCAGAACACAGACTACGAAGTAAAGGGAGAGGAGATGGGACCCACGGAACCCGTCAACGGACTACAGAAACCAACGAGGATGGTGATAACAGTTTTAGCAGTATGCCAAGACTGTTTTGCAGTAATAACGACGATGGTGGATTTAATAGGGACACTGCTAGTCCTCATGCGCCTGTTTTAAACCAAGCAGGGACTAACCAGAACAAAACAAGAGGTACTCAGAAACTTTTTTCAGACATTTTTAAAGCCAAATTTGACTTTCAGATGAAAGTTAACACTGTTGCTAATAATGGGACATTTAGAACTATGCTTGAAGATTTTGACTTTTTCTTACATAAATTAAAGATGTTGGAAATGGATAATTCTTATCTTAAGCACTGTTTGTCACTTAATATTGTACCAAAAGGCCTCAGGGTATGCAAGTACCCCAACAATGTAATTGATGGCAGTGATTTTCATACAGATTTGATTACGGCTTTTGATAAATGTGGTATGGATGTGATGAGGGCTATAATTAAAAACAATGATACTGAAATAGAAAGACTGTTAGTCAGGATAGAACAACTGAATCACAGCATTACTTCTGACTTAGTTTATACTATAGAAGATGAAAAATCTAAATACTTTAATATTTTGAAAAATGTGGAAGATAAATGTATTGAGGTTCAAAATAGGAAATTTAATAAAATCGAAAGGGACCTTCATGAATATAAGACCAATATTCATTATCCTAAACCGAAAGCCAGAGGTAGGAATTTTACTAATTATCAAACGGATATTCAGGATAAGGATGAGGTATTCCTAAGTGAAGAGACTTTTGACAGGGAATTCCCTCCTTTAAGAAGATCTGAAAGGCTTAGGTCTAAAAACAATGTAGACTCATATTCAAAAAACTACCAGGGGAACAAAAGGAGACCTCAAATGAGGAATCCAGTAAAATGGAACTGACCAACCAGATTGAAAACATAGGTTTTAGATGGATATGTGGTGATTTTTCTATTTACAATTTTTCTACTTTACCAATTAACAAAGTTATATTTAGTTTGTTCTCCAAAGGTTTTGGTTTTGTACCTAACAAAAAAACCAATATGGTCAACTTATTAATTGACTTGAAACTATTTATTAGGAATAAGAACCTTGAATTGATGTTTCATGACATAAATATACATAACCCTAACAACACCCTTAGACGTAGGAGTACATTTAACCCCCCAGTTCACCCCCAACTTAAAAATCTTGAGAACGTCCTGGAATACAACTTTAGACAGCAACTTTCACATAATTATGTAAATTATAACTTAACAATGGAAGAAAAGAAGTTGCTGGATGATATTAGTAGGGACAAGTCTCTTTGGGTGATGAAACCAGACAAAGGAGGGGGGGTGGTAATTATGGATCAAATATCCTACGAAGGGAAAATGTTTGAAATTCTCAATAACTCAGATAAATATGTTAGAATTTCTATCAATGAAATCAACATATCATATAAAAAGATTTACCTATTATTAAATGATATGGTTATGGAAGGCCTCATTGATCTAGACACTTACAGATATTTACACGTTGACAAACCTAGGGTGCCTGTTATTTTTGGTATACCGAAAATTCACAAAGATGCCAATGATCCTCCTCTAAGAGCTATAGTGACAGCAGAAAGTTCGGTAACAGCACCCTTGGCTAAATACGTGGATATTAAGATCAAAAAATTAGTGTCTGGTAACCAGAACATACTTAAAGATTCATGGGACCTTCTCAAAAGATTAGACCATTCCATGTGTTCCGCTGATCTTTCTTTTGGAACAATGGATGTGGTGGATCTTTTCACAAGTATTCCCCACGAGATCGGCTTGGAATGGTTTGAAGAAATGCTTGTTGGTTTTAATGGGCTTACCAACAATGAATTTAGGACAGTGCTAGTCCTTATGGAAATTGTATTAAAAAATAACTTCATTTATTTTGCAGGAGAATACTACAAACAGGTTAGGGGCATAGCTATGGGTGCCCCTTGTGCACCCACTTATGCGAACGTTATTATGGCATACTGGGAGAATAACTTTTTGTTGAATTCCATCTATAAAGAAAAATGGTTACTTTATGGCAGATTTCTAGATGATCTCTGCTTTTTGTGGAAAGGTGATGTAGGTTCTTTTGTTGATATGGTTAAATGTTTAAATGAAACAACGTCCTTCTTGAAATTTACTTTTAAGTTTGACAAGAATACTCTGAATTATTTAGACATTACCATTACCAAAAAAGACAACCATTTTGTATCTAAGATATACAGAAAGGAGACTTTCTCAAATTCTTAACTCCATTTTACTAGCTCACACCCCTTTTTTCAAAAAAGAGCAGTATTAAAAGGGCAGTTAGTTAGAACTAGTAGAATGTTTTCTGAAGATGAAGATTTTTACAAGGAGTGTAAGTGGTTAAGGCAACAGTTTCAAAAGAGGGGTTACCCTAACAAGCTCTTAGATGAAGTTTATGATGAAGTTTGCTTGTGTAGAAATTCTAGATTTGCCCCTATTTTAGGGACGGGAGGTACACTAGGGAACCCACCAAGTAGACTACAAGATGGTGACAAATACACTAACAGTATGGTTATTACCTTTGATGGACAAACAACATCCATCAGGAAAATTGTTGAAAAGGAATGGGAAAACTTTTTGAAATTCTCTGACTTACATAATATTTTTTTTGACAAACCAAAATTTGTGTATAGAAAAGGGAAAACCATAAAAAATGATTTAGAACGTGGTGACACTGATGTTAAGGCTATTACATCTACCAACAAGAAGGGTCTGTTTGGCTGTGGTGCATGCAAATACTGTGCAAATCTTTTAGTTGGAGAGAGTTATTATCTTAAGGCAAGGGACAGGAGATTGGTACTTAACTCCTTTGCTAATTGTAATACCAATGGAATAATTTATTTGGCAGTATGTATGACATGTGACTCATTCTACATAGGCAAGAGTGAAAGGAAGCTCAAACAACGTATTTATGAGCATTTGTATGACATTAGAACAGCAAGGGAAAGTAATGCACTTTACAAACACTCTTGCCTTTGTACTAGAGCTAAATACAGATTTTTTGTGTTGGAAGTTGTACAAGTTGATCCTAGGGGTGGCATGTGGGAGACCAGGGTTGAATATCGAGAACTGTTCTGGCAAACAGTGCTAGAATCAACTAAACCCCCAGGTCTTAACGACATGGTTTACATAGCACCCATTCTAAAATTGAGAGCAGCCAAACTTTGATATTGTGACATCAAAATCATCAATAACTTATTCATTATCTACCATTTTATATTTATTATTCATGTTTTATAATATTTTAGGTTAGAATACGTTGATTGTGCTGATACATATTCACTATGGTAATTTTAAGAAGAATACAAGCATTGTTTGCTACATAGTTTTGACACTGAATTTTTGGATTTATTTTAAAGTGCATTTTCAAGCTGTTTTAATTGAATAAGAGATTAATTAATCTATTAAGATATTTTAATTAGTACTTGTATAAAAAGCAGGGTATCCTGGGTCTTTCTGTATTCTCATTTGTCATTCTGAAGAAGTGTGGACGAAAATGGATGTAAAATAAAGCGTTAAAAACTTTTTCATTAGTGCTTCAGCTTCAGCTTAATTCTAGCACTTCACTTGAAGGAGACGTTTTCCTGTGGTATCAGTTTGCTGCCTGAGTTCGTTTAGTGTCTTTTTTTGTGATTATATATATATATATATATATATATATATATATATATATATATATATGTGTGTGTGTGTGTGTGTGTGTGTGTGTGTGTGTGTGTGTGTGTGTGTGTGTTTCATAGGTTCATAGGTTCATACTAGGCTATCTGCCCGAGGGCATTTACAAGCCTAGCCCATAGTTTTGTGGCTTACGCCACCCCTTTAGTATGGGGAACTATACCCATTATTTTGCTGTGCCTCTGTCGAGCAGTGACACTGAGGTAATCCCTGGGGTATATCTGCGATCTCCCATCCATTGGTCAAGATTTCTCTTGAACAAGGCCAGCGAGGTGCTCTGCCTCACATATACCGGGATTTTATTCCACAGCATAGGGAGTCTTTGGGTGATTAATCTATCCCTCCAGCACGTCCTATTAATAGCCATGTCGAGGTTTAAGTCTCCTGCCCTTGTGGCTCTGACGGATCTAGATTTTTTGAGGTGCAGCATATTCATTAAATCTGTGTTTGACATGGCCTTGTATGTTAGGCAAAGGTCACCTCTGAGCAAGCGGTAAGCGACTGAATAGAGCTGGAGTTCTTTCAGTCGGGCAGCATAGGACAGATGTTTGAGACCCTTTATCCTTTTGGTGAGGAACTTTTGTGGCCTCTCCAGCTGCTGCAAGTGTCGGGTCAGATACATTCCGAATGGGGCATTGTACTCAATCATTGGTCTGATGAGTGATGAGTATAGGGAGACTATGACCTCCCTTGATCTAGATGAGAATCCCTTCATGATAAGGTGGGCAATGTAGAAGGTCTTCCTAACTACTTTAGCTACATGGGTGTCGAATGACAGACTACTATCAACCTGGGTCCCCAGGTCCCTGATAACTTCTTCTGTGCTCAGTGGATTGCCACCTATTTGGTAGCTAGGGGTAACCTTGTTTTTCCCGAAGGGTATGACTATGCATTTTTGGCATTTAACTTTAGGCCATGGCTCTGGCACCAGTTATCCATTTCTGTGAGACCCTTCTGAAGGATATCTGTGTCAGATGTGTTTTCTACTATGGCCCAGTTTGCAGTCATCTGCAAACTTTGTCAGCCATAACCCTCCTGTGTTTGCTTGTACTCGGAAAAGTAGATGCCAAACAAGAGTGGGCCCAGGACTGAGCCCTGTGGTACACCACTTGTGACAGGCTTTGAGTCTGACATGGCGCCAGCAACTCTGACCCTGTGGGTTCTGTCACTCAGCCAGTTTGCAACCCATCTTGTGATGTATGGGTTAACATTTAAGCTGATGAGTTTTTCAATGATACCCGAGTGGGGTATTGTATCGAAGGCCTTCGCCAGATCGAAGTAGGCTGTATGGACTGCCTTTCCCTCATCAATGGCTTTGGTGACTATTTTGAAAAAGTCAACCAAGTTTAGAAGGCATGATCTGCCTTTGACAAAGCCAAACTGGGATGGATCCAAAGTCTGCAAATTCCCTATGTCTTTATTTATGAGGTCCATTATGATCCTCTCCATGGCTTTGCAGATAAGGCTTGTCAAGCTAATGGGCCGGTAATTTCCAGGGTCGGTGGAGGCACCGCCTTTGTGAAGTGGGACCACAGTTGCAGTGCGCCACTCCCTGGGTACGTATCCAGAGGTAAGACTATGATTAAACAGCTGTCCTAGCTGTGGGTTTAATTCCTCGTTGAGTTCGTGGAGCACACAGCCGGGGACACCATCAGGTCCCATGGATGCTGTGTTTTTGCTTTGGAGAGAGCAGTTCTCACTTGGGCGTTGGAGATGTTTGGGGGGCTGCAATCGCTTGGTATAGATATCTCTCCTTTTGGGGGGGAGGGGGGGGAGAAGTTTGCACTGAACCTGTCAGCCAGTATGTTGGCAATGTCTGTAGGATCAGTAATCTTCACATCATTTTGAACTAGTTCTGAGCATATCTGGGAGTTTCCTCCCAGGTTTCTAACATAGCTAAAGAAGGCCTTATGATTGTCTTTTGAGTCTTTAGCTTTTTTCTCTCAAAATTTGCTTTGGATGATTTTATGAGAGCTCTTAGTTTTTTACTTATAGTGATCAAGGGTGTCTTACCTTTTAAGGATTTTGCTCTATCTTGTAGTAGCTTCCTCCTTTTGTTGTAGAGTTTGTTTATGGCTGGGGTCCACCAGACCGGACGCTTGCCTTTGGTACAAAGAGTCTTTGTTTTGCTTGGGATTGCCTTATCCATGCAGTCCTGCAGGTGCTGGTAGAAGGCATTTGTAAGTGATTCAGCGGCTTGAGTACTGTTTTCCGCCGGCTCGGGGGCCTTAAAGGAGACCACACTAGTCTTTAGAAGTGTGAAATCGGCTTTCGAGAAGTTCTTTACTGTGGTCTTTTTTATTTCAGGTGGGGGTGGGATGAGGACCTCGAGCGAGATTAGTTTGTGATCTGATCACACCAGTGAGGGGTATACTTCCGGTGTTGAACATTGTGCTCCCATGTTCGTGATGATGAGATCAAGTATGTTTTCTCCTCTTGTGGGGATGGTGACTAGTTGTTCCATGGCATTTGAGTTTATGAATTCCAGGAACTTTTGGGCTAGGGTGTTTGGGCTTGAGTAGTGTTCCCAGTCTATATTAGGGTAATTGAAGTCACCTAGTATGATGGTGTTTGGTGCAATTCATTGTGGTGCAATTTACTTATATTTCACCTTTGGCACTAAGAAGGCTTTTGGCCAAAATCAGTTTGCCTTGCCTATTAAATACCTCTATATGTTTTTTAATTTAAAATTAATAAAGTGTATTTTATTGTGGACATGGAGTGCTGGCCAGTTTTTGGTTTTTGAGCCATGAATTTTGGCCCTGCGTTGTAGCTGTACTTGCAAGAGCAATTATGTGGTTTTGCTCCATTCCCCACTATAGTCCAATCTTGGAGTTTGTATTTATAATTAGCAGGCTTGCTCCTCTGCAAAAAAGCAGGTTTTGTGGTTCTTGTTTAGGTTTTGATGTGCTCAGTTAGAAGTTATAACATTTGGCTGCTGTGAACATTTGATGTTTAGATAGAGATCCTGCTAATTATATATGCTTTCTCTGAGATTGCACAGTTCCTGGGAATAGGGAATATTCTCCTAACTGGGAAATGTCAGTCTTGCACACCTGTCAACCTTCTGTTTGTACTTGATCATTTGATCCAGTGCCCGTAACCCATATACAGGTATATATATAA
The DNA here is from genome assembly GCF_019279795.1 of Protopterus annectens. Classification (NCBI taxonomy): domain Eukaryota; kingdom Metazoa; phylum Chordata; order Ceratodontiformes; family Protopteridae; genus Protopterus; species Protopterus annectens. The sequence goes on from NC_056748.1 coordinate 591,052,311, forward strand.
AAAAATATATATATATATGATTTTCCAACCCACTAATTCAGCCTCACCATAGGTTCATAGGTAGGTACTAGGCTATTGGCCCTAGGGCCTATATAAGCCTAGCCAAAATGGTACCTTGGCTTTCGCCACCCAAGAAAATGATTTTGCTGTGCCCCTGTCAAGCAGAGCCACAGAAGTGATCCCTGGGGTGAATTTCCTATTTCCCATCCAACCATCAAGATTTTTCTTGAAGATTGCTAATGAGGAGCTCTGTTTGACATAGATAGGTAGTCTGTTCCAGAGTATGGGAAGTCTCTGGGACAGGAATTTATCCCACCAGCATGTTCTGTTTATTGTGGTGACAAGGTTTAGGTCCCTAGTGCATGTATCTCAGAAGAATTGGGATTTCTTTAAGTGGAGCATGTCCAACAGCTCTGGGTTTGACATAGCTTTGTATGTTAGGCAGAGATCGCCTCTGAGCAGGCTATATGCGACAGAGTAAAGCTGGAGTTTTTTGAGACGGTCTGTGTAGGGCATCTGTTTGAGGCCAGTAATCCTGTTTGTGAGGTATTTCTGCAGCCTGTCCAGTTGTTGTAGATGTCTTGTGAGGTACATACCAAAAGGGGCATTCTACTCTATAATTTGTCTAATGAGTGATGAGTAGAGGGGAACAATGACCTCTTTTTTTTGGATGAGAAACCTTTTGTGATGAGGTGTGCGATGTATAAGGATTTCCTGACCACTGTGGCGATGTGATTATCAAAGGAGAGACTACTGTCCACCTGTGTCCCAAGGTCTCTTATCACACTTTTGGTGTTAAGTAGACTACTGCATATGTGGTAGCTCATAGGTACAGAGTTTTTACCAAAGGAGATGACAATGCACTTTTTTTGCATTGAGCTTGAGGCCATGGCTTTGACACCAGGCATCTGTCTCAGTGAGGCCCTTTTGTAGGATGTCCACATCATTAGGAATTTTGATTATGGCTCCTAGTTTGCAGTCATCTGTGAACATAGTTAGCCATAGACCTTATGTGTCAGCCTGTACTTCAGAGAAGTAGATAACAAACAGGAAAGGACCCAGGACTGAACCCTGTGGTACTCCACTTGTCACTGGTCTGAAGTCTGATTTCGAGTCTGCTACTTTCACAGTGTGAGTTCTGTTAGTAAGCCAGTTGGCAACCCATCTTCTGACAAGAGGATTTATACCTAGTTTAGTGAGTTTAGCTAAAATTCCAGAGTGGGGGATGGTGTTGAATGCCTTGGTGAGATCTAGACAGGCTGTGTGAACCACCTTACCCTCATCTATGGCTTTGGTGACTGCTTCAAATAAGCCTATCAGCTTCAGAAGACATTATTTTCCTTTTATAAACCCGAACTGTGTGGGGTCCAGAGTTTGGAGATCTCCAGTGTCTTTGTTTATGAGTTCCATGATGATACATTCCATGGCCTTGCAGACCAGGCTCATCAGACTAATGGGGTGGTAGTTCCTGGGGTCTGTCGTGGCTCCCCCTTTGTGGAGTGGGATAACCATCGCGGTGCACCATTCAATGGGTGCAAAGCCTGAGGTGAGGCTATGACTGACCATGGTACTTAGATGGGGTGCCAGTTCATTCTATAGTTCACATAGAAGGCAGCCTGGGATGTTGTCAGGTCCCATGGATGCTGTGTTCTTGGCTTTGGAGAGTGAGGTTTTTACCTGTGCAGCAGTGATTACAGGAACTTTGCATTCATCCGGTATAGAGATGGGCCCTTTAGCGAGTGAGAGGGGGGGTAAAGTTAGCACTGAACCTATCTGTCAGTATGTTGGCAATATCAGTTGGTTCTGTATATTTAGTGCCATTGTGCTGTAACTCAGAGTAGATCTGAGTGTTGCCATTGAAATTCTTGACATAGCTGTAGAATGCTTTGTGATTGTCTTTAGAATCAGTGGCGATTTTGTTTTCATAACTAGCTTTGGAGGATTTTATGATGGATCTCAGCTTCCTACTGAGGCTGACCAGGGAGTTCCTCCAATCATGGGATTTTACTCTTTTTTGCAACAGTTTCATTCTTCTGTTATAGAGTTTGTTTATGGCAGAAGACCACTAGATTGGCTTCCTTTTTTTTGGAGGATAGCATCTTGGTTCTGTTAGGGATAGCATGATCCATGCACTTGTGTATGTGCTTATAAAGTGCATTTGTGTAGGATTCAGCAGTCGTACCTCTATTGTCCATCTGCATGGGTGTCGTATAGTTTGCCACTTCTGTCTTAAGAAGCGTGAAGTTGGCTTTTGAGAAATGTTTTACGGTTGTTTCCCTAATGGGGGGTGGGGTGGGATGTGGATGTCTAGGGTTATTAGCTTGTGGTCGGATCTGACAAATGAGGAATTGACCTCTGGTGTGGAACATTGGTTGCCCATGTTGGTGACAACCAGGTCTAGGATATTGCTGCCCCCGGAGGGGGTGTGGATAAGTTGATCCAATACGTTGGAATTTAAGAATTCCAGAAAACGTTGAGCAAAGGAGTTAGTACATGAGTAGTTTTCCCAGTTAATAGTGGGGTAGTTGAAATTACCCATTATTAGGGTGTTGGGCTGTACCATAATATTTTCCAGTCTATCAAAAAAAGAGGAGTGGGAATCCTGGGTCATGGTGGGGGTTCTGTAACAAGCTACAATCTGGATTGCAGTCTTGCCCAGAGTTAGTTGAACTTGGATAATCTCGGATGCATTATGCTGAGCAACTAGCTTGGAGGTGTGGATATCCTTAAAGTATATGGACACGCCTCCGCTTTTGTGTTTCGGTCTGGGTTACGTGGCCAAAAGGTGTGGTATAAATTATAGCCCGGTAATGCAGGGGTGTACTATTTCAACATTGTGTCGATAAATAACACCATCATCTCACCATCACCACATACCAAACTTTTAGGAGTTGAAAATGACAGCAATTTAAATTTTGATATTTACATTTCCCTAACAGTAAAAAAAGTACACAAAAAACTCGGAATCTTGCATAGGAACAAACAATACTTCACTAAAAATACTAAAGGTACAATTGCCTTGCCTAGTCTTACTTAATCTCTACTCTACTGTAAGTGGCTCCCATTCTCACAAATCTAAAAAAATCAGAGTTAGCAAAAGTTGAATCCTGTTACAACAAGATTGCCAGATATGCTGCAAACATACCACCTAGAGCTCACCATTGTATAGCACTCAGAGAACTCAACTGCCTAGAGCTCCCCACCTCCTTCACTATCAGCAGTTAACCATGGCCCATAAAATCCTCAATGAACCTGAGAAAAAACCTACCCTACAAATATTACTTCAACCTTATGCTACTAAT